>NC_139716.1:16552382-16849615 GCF_964188405.1 Protomyctophum parallelum | reverse complement strand
ACATTTTACTTAAAGGGATAGCAGATCTACAAGCTCTACGAGCTTGTAGGTCTGCTATTTTTTATTTCAGTTTAGGCAACTTCACAGAATTACAGGTATACATTTTTCTTACAACTGATTTTTTTTTTTCACAACCTCAGCTGTTTCATACTTTCACATTACATTATACATTCATATACACAAACAACTTCACATGAATTTACAAGTATTCACACCAAAAAAACAAAACAACAACAAGGAAATAAAATAAATTAAAAGTATATGGCGAGGAAAACAACACTGGGAAATGAACAATATTGAGGACAGAAATGACTGGAGATGGAGGAAAGTGTATGAGTACACCGGAAGGTCTGGGGAGAAGTGTATTTGGTGATGGTGAGTTGTTACTCGGGATTCCGAAACTTGCTACCTCATTAGTAGAGGCAGTACAGGACTCCACCTTTTACTAAATATGTTTGGTTGAAGCCTCAGGGCATATGTAATTTGTTCCATCTGGTAAATGATCCATATTTTTTCGTCTGCTATTTTTTTAATCGTGAAAATGTGGTGCAAATCTTTGAATATACATTCTTTCAGAGCGTTTTGAACTCAAATCATATTCATATTTTCAGATGGGGGTCGGCAGCCAATTTCATATATTTCTGGGGGTCCTCGACATGAAAATGTTTGAGAATGGCTGACATAGAAACATAGGGTTTTTCAGAAAACTGTCAGGATTTACAAGACATTTGTAGAATCATTCCCAGGTCAAAATCCCGGAACTATCCCTTTAACACATTCCATCCCGTTACTATAGGCGGGATTGTGAGGCCAGTGTAATGCGAAAAACGCAGAACCGGCCCGACCCAGAAGTGATAGCCCTCCATATTTCAGCCACATCATCATTCTAGGCTGTGTATCAACGCGCGATAACTTTCTTATCGCGTTAATTTCTGATTAACTTTCTTAGCGCGGTCAAAGATTAGGGTTTTATAAGGTCCCAAAGATCGCAGTTTGTCTCATTTTGAGGAGAAAAAGGACAAGCGGCTGTGTGCATGTCGGATCTGGATGTAGGTGTTTCTACCATGTGAGTAAAAATATATATAAAAAAATATATATATATTATTTTTAATTCTGGATAAATGCGTTGCAATAATACATCATCATATGTTTTATCATATTTTAATTCATTCATTATTTTGTATGTTCTTTTTTCACCTAAACATCATCATTGATGTTCAATGCCATTGGTCATGATATTTGCATATAAATACCCCCCACAGAGGCTCACATTCACACACATTAAAAATCTCTGGACTCAATTTTGTGCTATTTATACTTATGACCTTTGACCTTTAACCCCGATAAAAGTAGGTAAAATAACTAATATATGTTTTTTGTGATCATTAGAATGTCTAGAACATGTTTTATTTATTATTGTGAAAAATATCCCCAAATGTAAATTATTAATTTATTATTATTATTTTAATAATTATTATAAAAAATGTGCATAGAATTTGCAAAACACATTTTTTTTTACATAATTTCCTCTGATTAGTCCTAGTAGTAAAAAGTAGTAGTAAGGTTGAAATCTCTTTTTTACAAGTACAAATGAATCAGGGTTAATCAAACCGTAATCTTGTGGATGGCACCGTTGGATACAATAGCTAGATAATCTCGTTCAGGCACAGATTCAGTTAAGTAAAACATTTGAGTACTTTTTCCACCACTACAAAAAGAAGTGTTCAGGGTTACATATAACTGCAGTAAGTGAGTACGGGGTGTGTATGGTGTTACCTTGGCGACTTTGATGATGTCAGGAATGTGCAGGTACGCAGCGACAGGTGGCAGACCTCTCCCAATCAGGTAAGCCTCATCTGCCTTCTGTCTGTAAAGCAAAGCAAAGTGAAGAGGGAAAGAAATTGAGATACAAAATGAACGAAGTAAAATAATGTTGAGACAGACGCGGTATCCTTTGAATGTGGTCCAGGTAATAGCTGGGTTCCTTGAGGGGGTTCCAAATGGACCCTTACAGGTCTGTAACTCTGAGAGTTATGGGGGGGGTCCTTGAAATTAAAAGGTCTAGGATTAAATCTAAATGGCATTAATAATTGTTAAAGTGCAGCTACAAGTTAGTAAAGCAATGGCGTAAATAGTACAGTAGGAGTATAAAACATTCATGCAATCAACTGAAGCATTCAAAATATGACTGTAAATGAAATGTCAGCATGTGATAAGCTACGGGGCATTGGAATGGCATAGACTGGCACACTGTAAGCTATGTGGTATTGGAATTGGAATGGCATAGACTGGCACACTGGCCGGTATTGGAATGGCATAGACTGGCACACTGGCCTGTATTGGAATGGCATAGACTGGCACACTGGCCTGTATTGGAATGGCATAGACTGGCACACTGGCCGGTATTGGAATGGCATAGACTGGCACACTGGCCGGTATTGGAATGGCATAGACTGGCACACTGGCCTGTATTGGAATGGCATAGACTGGCACACTGGCCGGTATTGGAATGGCATAGAATGGCACACTGGCCGGTATTGGAATGGCATAGAATGGCACACTGGCCGGTATTGGAATGGCATAGAATGGCACACTGGCCGGTATTGGAATGGCATAGAATGGCACACTGACCGATGCCAGCATTTAAAGCAGCATCGGCAGCTAATCGGAACAACTCTGACATGAAATAAAACCAAGACGAACACTGTGGCTTCCCTTTGATGTCATGTTGATAACATGATCAGACTTGTCCAAATATGGAAGCACGGACTGACGGGGCAGACACAAGGACACACAGATGCTTGCTACCTACTTACTGTAGATGCCACACGCGCTGTAAAAACAAATATTAGCTTCTAATTTTCACTCTCATTTAGACAGACAGACAGACAAACAAAACACAAACAAAACACTCAGGTCTGAACACTTTTGTTTAACTCCCACTGGCACAAACATAGTTTAATGGCAGCTTCTCAACGCTCACTGAAGCCAAATCAAACATCCCATTGTAATTATACAAATCCGTACTTGTGTAGTTCAGATGGGGAGATATGGGGAGAATAATAATTGGCAACAGATGTCAACAGAATTTATGAGATGTCTTCATTTAAGTGTGATAGGGCTATAACTAGCAATTAATTGCATAATCAATGAATCAATGCAATTAACTTCAGACCATAAAATTATAATAAAACCAGGCAATATAAAATGAAGAATGATTGCAAATGTTTTTCATTTTTATCTGAACTCACACATCTGTGAATTGCTTAATACGTTTAAAAACAACTTCCAATGCTATAAAATGAAACAAAGTCAAGTCTGTACTATTATAGACTACTAAAACGTTATTTGAACAACTTTCTATCACTCCCATCAGTCGATTTAATCAATCATTTCGACTCTATAACAACAGACCATTTCTGTTCCGTTGCACTCACACTCCACAACTAATCAATACCTGTAGTGGCAACTTCCCTTTCTTTAAGTTTTCACTTTACTTCGATCAAAAACAATACAAAAACGTATTTCTTTTCTGTGTGTGTATATGTGGCCAAAAACTATGTTGCTCCAAAGCTGCTTCACTTCACACTGCCAGAAACCCCCCCAGACAATTTGACTTACTAATCAACTAGCAGGGAGCATCCCATTGGCTAAGGCTCATTAATACAATTAAATCAGAACGCACAGAGCTGCATTCTACAGGTCATGTCAACCTCCTAATATCACACAGGTACATAATTTGTATAGGACTCATTAACCCCCCACTATGGCTCTTACAGTACCTGTGCATCTGGCCAGTGTCTTGCTCAGAGTAGACGGCCACGGTTCGAATCCCCAGCTCTGTGCATGCTCTGAACACGCGGATGGCTATCTCACCTGTAAAACACCAGAGAGGAGGTTGCATTAGGAGTCAGCAAGGCAGGGGGACAGCTTATGGACAGAGGCCAGGAGAGGACGGTGCATGGACACTTTGGACAGGGTGCAGTGGTGGTTATACAGTATAGTATAGACATGCAACACAAGCTGGAGGAGGGGTAGTTCTGCAAGGCTGCTCCATGAAACTACAATAAGGAAAGTTATCTGTAGGTTTGTTTTCGCATGGCAATTATTAGAAAAAGTCCTTCTGCACACCTACAAAGGACAGGTGCGTCGGATAACTGGAGCTGATAAGTAGAGAAAATGGCATGGCAATTATTAAAATGTGCAGTACATGCAATGTAATGTTAGCTACACTTCTCATTAGCATGGTGGTACTGTATAGCGTTGCTGTTTTCAGAGTAAAGAAAAGCTTCCGATTAGCAAAGCTCTTTCATTGATCAAATGGTGCGTTAGTGTGCACTGGTAGTATCCACACAAGTGCAGATGATATTATTTCTGCTGTGTGGTCTAAAAAAAGGGTCAGTAAGTGACGACTGTGACGCCACCGCCTTAGACAGACCTGTAGCCGACAGAAGCCCTCCCGTGTGACTTGTCTGCAGCAGGGAAATACAGACAGACATGCGAGACGGTGAACTACTCTTCAGTGTGGGAAGAATTGGAATTTTTGACCAAAGAGAAACGGTCTTTCCAGTGCATATTTTGAAGCTTCACTTGTGCCGTGTGAACAAACCTCCTCTTATAGATCACCGAAGTCCTGACGTCACTGTCAGTAGAGGGCGCCAGTCCACAGGTTAGTGTACTTTTTATTTGCAGTGAAATCCCCAAGAACTGTGTTTGAAAAATAAACTCATATGGATATGAAGCATCGACTGAAGGTACAAATATACCCAAAGAGTAGCCTGGGCACCACTTCATTTCGGTATATGATCCGGGCTGGAGCCGGATGATATGCTTACAAACAGGAAGAAGCGGAAGCGGAAACTTCCTTTTCCCTCTCAATAAAAGCTCTCGTAAGCGAGAGCTTTTATTTAGAGGGAAAAGGAAGTTTCCGCTTCCGCTTCTTGACTACAAAACAATACTACAACATGACGTAACCACATCATCCGGCCCCAGCCCGGATCATACGGACTTTTGAAACAGAGACCAGGCTTTCCTCCGAGGCGGTGGAAAGCCTGGTGATGCGAGGTTACCCAAAGAGTAACACAATAAGCGCTAGAAACGAGTCAAACAACCCAGAGACTACATTTCCGGGTAAGCGGGGTTGGCTGCAGCTGCCCATCGGAACTGAAACTGACATGTTAATTACGTTCTTTTTAGTTTTCTTTTATATTTAATGTTTTGTTGTTACTACGAGTCGAGTCACTGCCAGCTGATAGCTTATGTCAACGAGGAACCTCAGGAACGCAATGTGTTGACAGCTGGGCGTGATGTATATTAGCAGCGACATGCTTTTATACCCTTGTAGTTTCAAGGCTTTTGCGGCCACATTAATTCCATTTTCTCCAGAAACTGCCTGTATCAAATATGAATGAACATCATTAACGACGCACAGCCACCCCCCTGACAGAATGGCCGGTATGATCGGTTTATTTTTCAAACACAGTTCTTATATGAAACGACCTAAAATCCTAAAAAATGAATGGGGATTTCAATGCAAATAAAAAAATACATGAACCTGTGTACTGGTGCCCTCTACTAAAAGGGACATCAGACTTCGGTGCTCTATGAGAAGGATCAAGATTCGGCTGGCCACCTCTAGTGAGAAAGAAGCTCTTATATACAGTGGCACAAACTTGTTTCTATGGAGAGTAGATCTCTTTCACACGCTCAGTTTTGGTCGGCCTATTATATTACAAGAGTGCAAATACACCAAAACAACAGAGGACAAAACTAAAGTAGCTAAAAGATAAACAGAAGCCACGAGAAAGAAGTAAGAGGATAATATATTCAGTAAAGACAAGAAACCAGAGAGCAAGCAGAAATAAGCAGAGCAGAGTTTGACAAATTTAACAAAGTTTCAAATAAGTTGAGAGGAAGAAAGTGTCAGTTAAGAATACAACGGATAAGAGGGAAATGAAGTGGAAGAGTACAGACAGAGAGGAGGAGAGATAGAGCAAAGGAGAGAGGGAAAGATGGAGAGCTCCAGCTTGGCCGAGCACAAGCCCAGCTATCACGGCGGGGCGGCTGGGTGCAGTGGGGGAGAGAGGACCATGTCGGTTGCTGCTCTAGCGACTCCTATTAGGTTGGTCATCATCATGGTGCCTGTTCAGCAGGGAGTGTAATTTGAGAAGGATAGCATGTTCCTCCACAAATTCCTCGCCGTCGTGTTCAAATAAGAAGCTGACGAATCCATGTGCATCGGGGGAGGAGACATGTGGTTGGCTACGCCCCCTCTCTAAGGGCTCCATCTTCGTCACCGCTAAACCCCTTATCCCTAAACGTCTTTGCCTTTTTCTTTTTTTACAAGCTCAGATTGGCTAGTTGAACTATTCAAAAATGTTTTTCAAAATAGTAAAGAAAAAGGCAAATAAGTTTAGGGATAAGGGGTTTAGCGGTGTCGAAAATGGAGCCCTAAGAGCATTACAGCAGGGGTCGGTCAGCACGTGACTGACGGGGACTACATTGGGGAATTGGCATATAACGACTAAATTGGGAGAAAAGGAAAGGAAACAAAAGGTAAGATAAAGGAGAGATGAGAGAGAGCCAGGAGTAAAGACAAGGCGAGTAGTTGGCAAAGATAGTAGAGAGAGAAAGAGCCAGAAGGGAGAGGAGACAATGTTATGGCAATAGAGGACATGAGTAGTGGCAGATAGTTCATAGTATGATGGTCCACTGTCTCTCTCTCACATACACACATTTATTTCAGCGCGTTTAAATTTATATTTCCTCCTCCTAGTCTGTCCCTCTGGTCCCTGTTGTTCGTTTACAAAGTGTCTACATATAATGTAGGACTCTTTCCATCTCCTTAGTTTAGATCACTGTTTGGATCCGTCAGACATCAGATAACAGAGCAAGTATGGGCTAGGATTAGATATAGTACACAAAATATTTATTCATATTATCCAGTGTCAACTAAACATCATGATGATCTGTCATCTATAAAGTTGTCTGTCCGTCTGTCTGTCTATCGATCTATCCATCCATCCAAGCACTTCCAGAAAACCTCATTTTTAAGCAACACAGGATCATATCACCAGCGTTCACCATGACTTAATCCAATTATACAAAGACACGTATCAGACAAGGCAGATATAGTTTATTAACCACAAGTAGATTGCCAGAGTTGGGTTTGAATAAATCATGAATTAAGCAATAAATTAAGCAATAATGATTGAGAATGCACTGTAGGTATGCAGTACTATTATAGTAGAGGCCCAAATATCATATACAGTACAAACATTATCATGATAAATCAAAATCACCACATACACATAAATATTGTGATTTATCACAATAATTACATTTTTCATCTGTACATTTTTTCACAGTAAATGTGAGAAACCAGTTGTGAGAAAAACTGAACAGGGGTCAGGGGGCGCCCGTTTTTTCGCCGGGGTTGGGGTGTAAAAGGCCTCATCCCTTCCCATTCGTCATCTTTCACTCATCATTACCATTAGTGAAGAGTTGAGACAAAGAACCATTTAAAGTCCATCATTTATTCTGACCCCTCCCCGACAAGTCCCATCTGTCCTGACCCCTTATCCATAATGTATACATTAATTATGGATAATTATTATGGACTTAGATGGTTCTTCGTCTCAACTCTTCATCCACACACACACACACACACACACACACACACACACACACACACACACACACACACACACACACACACACACACAGTCTTACCTCTGTTAGCCACCATGACCTTTTTGATTGGCCGAATCACTGCGCTCTGCTGCGGGGTAGAATGGGCGGAGCGAGAGTAGAGGCATGCCCTCCTGATGGCCAAGAGGCCAAGTCCACCACGGGCTCCAATGTACCTCAACATTCTGAGAGAGAGAGAGAGAGAGAGAGAGAGAGAGAGAGAGAGAAAAATGGAAAAAGAGG
Source organism: Protomyctophum parallelum (assembly GCF_964188405.1). Classification (NCBI taxonomy): domain Eukaryota; kingdom Metazoa; phylum Chordata; class Actinopteri; order Myctophiformes; family Myctophidae; genus Protomyctophum; species Protomyctophum parallelum. The sequence continues at coordinate 16,841,683 of NC_139716.1, read as the reverse complement.
GAGGGAGAGATATGGAGAAGGAGAGAGAAAAATAGGTTAACATCCTCAAGCCATACGGTACTGGAATCATCATGAGACGAGCATAGACGGAAAGGGGGTGTGGAGTGGAGACAGCAACATACTGTATAGTTGTACAGAGAAATGATAGAAGGCTTTCTTACCTTTATTTGTAGTTGTTACGTCCCCACCAAAGAGGTCCAGCTGTTATTTTGTGCAAAAGTGCATTTATATTCCCCCTAATATAAGCCCTCAAATTAACACCCCATTGCCCCATTCAATTCAATGCAATTCATTGAGGCCTTATATTAGGAGAAATAGCCAATAATGCGCTTTTGCACAAAATAACACCTGGACCTCTTTGGTGGGGAGTCTGGGGACGTAACAACTACAAAGAAAGCAAAGGTAAGAAATCCTTCTAGCATGGTATTAGGCAGCCCTTCACTAATTCCACACACACACACACACTCTCTCTCTCTGAAGGGATCATTTCTGTTTTTCCTGACAGCCTGACAGGGTTCCTGAAAACAGATGAGACTTCCAATCATGCATGCCTTGGTAGCCTGGTAATGGGAAAGGCAGAACAGCAAAGTTAAATGGATAGGTCAACGGGCTGCTGAAAGCCATTGGACCTCTGTCATAGGCTGCGTCCATTAAAACTAATCAGGGGGAGGCCTAAAAGGACACAAACCACTCACACACTATTAAACTCGCTGCATGCAATTGGAAGAGATAAAATAGTACACTAAATCCCTACATGCAGAGACTGATAGCTTCTGTAGTGGCTTAAAGGACAACTTTAGTTTTTTTCAACCAAGGTTCATGTTTTAGGTTGTTATTAGAGAACGTAAAAGAAATTTGGTGCTTTCTTTCGTTTTAGGGATTTTAGCTGTTTTTGACAGGGGGGCATTCGAGCATGGGGCTAAATATGTATTTTTACAAACTGAAACTGACATATTGAGCCTATGACACAGTGTGGCTTCCCCCCAGTAGGCCTCCTTCACAATCAGTAGATCATGTGATCTTCTGTGGCCAGATGTAATTTCCTGAGGTATATTAGGACTATAGTAAATAAAATAAAATAAAGAAATCGCCATAATATCTTGTAAAAAAAATACATATTTTTAGCCCCATGCTCGAATGCCCCCGCCCCTGTCAAAAACAGCTAAAATCCCTAAAACTAAATAAAGCAGCAAATGAAAAGAAATTAACACTCATCTTTTACTTTCTCTAATAATGCTAAAACAAAACATGAACCTTGGTTGGAAAAAACTAAAGTTGTCCTTTAAGTCAGTATGAGATATCGGCTATATATAGTGGTTAAAGGGCCAAAATGTCCCTTGAATTTTCAAAATGGCGAGCAGAGACAGCAAAATATGTCCATCCAAAAATGTCCCGGATTTCCTACACTGTCACTGACACAAAGTAGTTACATTACATCACCACCAACACCTCACATTCACTACATTCAGCATTGTATACCATGAACACACAACCCTATGGTTATGTTCTGGACAAACCAATCAGATACAGAGCACTATCAAAGATTTTCATATCCACTGACTGAGCCTGTGGCGAAAAATATAACTTCTGGGAACTCAGATTACACTGAGCTTGATTTGGCCTCAGTCATAACAATATCATACTAAAAATGCACTGTTTACAAGTAAGTGTGGGGTGTGTCTGTTTTTATATCAGCCGCACAAAACCGCATACTGTGGGGGAGAGTAGTGAACACCAATTATGAATTATCCCAAAACACTGTGTGAACCGAGTGGTGCAACTCCCCTCTCCCCCAGGGTTTCCTGCACAATGTTGTTGGCATGGCGCTGCGCCATGCTTGAAATAAATTGCGCCATGCCAAGCTTCCAAAAAAAAAGGGGGGATAGTGAGGGGGATAGTGAATCATAGTGTGTGTGATATGAAATGTCCAGTACCTCCCCAGTGCCTCCCCCAGTGCCACCCCAGTGTCTGCCCAGTTTCCGCCAAGTGCCTCCCCAGTGTCTCCCCAGTGTCCCCCTGAGTGCCTCCCCACTGCCTCCCCAGTGGCTGCAGTTTCTCCCCAGTGCCTCCCCAGTGTCTGCCCAGTGCCTCCCCAGTCTCCCCAGTGCCTCCCCAGTGTCTCCCCACTGCCTGCCCAGTGTCTTCCCAGTGTCTCCCCAGTGCCTCCCCAGTGTCTTCCCAATGCCTCCCCAGTGCCCCCCCAGTGCCTCCCCAGTGTCTCCCCAGTGCCTCCCCAGTGCCCCACCAGTGCCCCCCCAGTGTCTCCCCAGTGCCTTCCCAGTGTCTTCCCAGTGCCTCCCCAGTGCCCCCCCAGTGCCTCCCCAGTGTCCCCACATCTGCGCATCCGTCCAACACTGTCCAACACAGCTGCTACTGATTACAGAAATCCTCCATTTTTATTCACATTCAAGATAACAGTGTAATACTCCGTTTCAACTTAATCATCACGCTAAAATATGTATCTGAAAACATTATAGGGTAGAAATAAGCCACATAACAGTAAACTGGTACAGCTGGCCGACTATCTGACTTGTAAACAAACACACACCATGCCCTGCGTATAGCATAGCCACCGTCCCTAGCTACCGTCCCATCGCCTGAAGGGATGCGAAACTCTGATTGGTTCAGAAACTTCAGAGTTGACCGACATCACATGACTAGACCACTAAAAGCCATTTTAAATACACCCACCCGTCTTCAATTTCAATGGCATACCCTCCCTGATTATTAAGAAGACACCTCGAGTGGAAACGTGCCAAGTGTCCCTGTGCTGTAATAAATAAATAAATAAAAATAATTTGCAGTGTCCGCAGAGGGATAATGACTTCTCTGCGCTTATACCCAGCAGTGGGCTTGTTCAGAGTGAGCTCACAGGGGAGCCGTTGTGGGGTTAAGTGTCTTCCTCGGGGACACTTAACCAGGCAACGGCCTGGAGGAGCCAAGGATCCCAGTGGGGGAACTTCCCAGATGGCCGTTTTACATCCTGAGGTACTGCAGCCCTGTGCCTCTGGTGTTTTTCCTACCTACCCTACCCTACCCTACCCTACCCTACGCCTAAAGCCACGGAATTCCTTTACAAGTGAGCTGGACAGTCACTTTCCTTTTTCATATGATTGCTTGTAGGGCTGACCTTTAAAAGGAAGTTGAAGCTTCGCTGTGGGCTTGTAGATTAGACATTTAGATATTTTTTTTAAAGATGGAAAAGAAAATTGAAAAGATATTTTAAAATAAACTTTTTTTCCTTTTCATGTCATTAAGCCCTAATTGCTCTCTCCACTCTTCATTTACTTCAACAAGAGAATATTGTTCCTTTACCCCCCATTTCTTCTTCAATATTAGTGACTTTCTACTCATATCTGAACGATAAATCAATTTTGTATAATTGGCACAATGTCACGCAGCTCTAAGCCGCTGGTGTTTGTTTGCAATGTCAATTAGCTCAAAAAAGGTAATGCACTCGTCACTCGTGTCTCCAAATTAATTCATTGTCAGTAGAGAAGCTCCAGGTGCCATGATCACGACATCAGATTCATGTGGTTCTGTGACCACATGAGACTATCACCTGAATAAACATGATTATCTTTGAGAAACACTCTCACACACACACATGCACACATACATGCACACACACACAACACACGCAGGGGAACAGATACAGAGGCATTGCACAGTATCATGCAGTCACACACGCACACAATCACAGTCACACACCGTCCTACTGCTGTGGCCTCCACATCAACAACACGGTTTGACGGCAGCATTTTCACACCCGCTAACCCCCAAGCACAGACATTTACTCAAACAAAGCACCCCATTACCACCAAAACACAATGCCCCATGCCAGTGTGCACGCCACATGATGGCTTAAGCACACTGACAAGACTCCCCTTCGTAGATTTACATGTGCATGCACACACACGCGCATATCCAGAAAGGCTTGGAGGCACCTCGTCAAGTAGATGTTAAGTACCTCATTCACCCCAGGAGCCTGACAGCTTTAACAGATCGGAGCTGTTTGGTGCTGTGCTTAAGGGACTGGAAGCTTCTCCAGTGAGGAAACAGCCTAGCAGTGGTCCTCTGCTGCCACTCTGTGGCCAAATGCCTCCACTGTGTAGACAGTGGAGATCACAACACAGCTTAACACAACTCTGGGTGAGATGTGCGGCGCCCCTCTCTGGGATGTCAGATATATAGTTATACACAGACTGGAGACGCTCCATAAACATGTTTGTTGAGATGAGAGCTAAGGAGAAGTGGGTGCGGAAGACGGGACATCTTTTGATACAGAGAAGATGGCATAGATATGAAAACATACGCCGCCAGGCCAGACTTAAATCAGTCTCTCAGTCATCGTCTGTGAAGCAGGCAGCATATTCAACACCCAATGGCAAGTAACACATATTAGGCATTCATAGCTACACATCTAAACATTACAGACATATTACGGCATTGTTTGCATACTGTACATCTGAACATGCAGAGCTCAAAGGAATGTAGAAAGACTAATGACAAACTGGATAACCCAGATTAAGGCAGATTAGAAATAGGGGAAAGGTCATTTTGTTTACGGGGAGTCAAGACTGGTACTACTGTACGGGTGTTCATGGTTAACTTTACTGACTTTTTTGCCTGATTAACCAAGTGAATGGAAACCAGTAAAGTATAAAATAGCAGAACCTCACATGTACTCTAGTCTAAAGTACACAACCACACTCACAAAATGTGTACGTACAGTAGGCATGTGTGTGCACTCGCGTGCACGCCATACACAAACAGTTTGCAGCAATGCTGTCTGGACCACCGTGAATGATTAAACTCTCAAATGTAAAACGTTTAGCCCTCTAGTTTCAGGCAACGTTTTAGGCAAGTAGAACATGACCTGTATTTCAGATCTTGGGTGTCATTTACCCCAGCACAATACTTATTGAGAGTGAGAGTGACTTTTTTCAGTGACAAGTCACAAACTGTTGGCTACTTTACATTAAGTATAGCCTACTACTAGGAGTTCAAATTCAAATCTGAACGCTTCATCTTTGCCATTTCAAAAGCGATGGCTAATAGTGTTAAGTGTTTGTTTGATTTATTATCTTTTTTATAGCCACATTAAAAGGGAAACCGTTTTCAAAGCAGATTCTAAACTGAACCGCATCTTCTCGCAAAAGAATGTGACACTCGACGAACACCTAGATCTACATGTTCTCTTGTATGACCTGCAGAGGGAAACAATGACCCTCGTTCATGGACAACTGCAGAGATAATCTTTCTTTTTCAGGTAGGCGGCACAATTCATTGACCAAAACAAAAATATTTCGTCTTGTTTTGCTCCGCAGTCAAATATAGCACATAGCAAGGCTTGAAACCGTATAGCAAACCACAAGCAGGAGCCTCAGACTATGGAGAGTGGACACCAGGGACATGCAGTGTTAGAGGGGCAGGGGCTAAAATCCCGTAAGACTTGACAAAAATAGCGAAAATAGCAGATCTACAAGCTCTCAACGCGTCGCGCTGCGACACGTTGAGAGCTTTTAAATCAGCTATTGTCGGGGCGCAACCGAGCACTCTACACTCTACTCTTTAGCTAGTGGAGATGCAGGTGTAACGACATGGATTTCTAAACAAATTTGTTCAACGCAAAATTCTGCGTTTTAAGTTCATTCTCCTGAACGCTGCCTTCCGGCATGGCATGGAAAGGGCTGGCATTCCCATTTTTTTCACCATAGTAAATGCTGCATTCCTTCGTGGTCTGGAGAGGGCAGTTGTTTTACAGAGCTGTAAGCCCCCTTTGATGTCTATGTGTGCACGTCCCTGGTGGACACGGATACAATTTCACATGGCTGGCAACTGATAGGGAGCGTGGTCCTGAGAAAACAATAGCTGACTGACATGCAGACAGACTGGCAAACAAGCAAATAGTAGCCTGCTCTACACTATGACGTGTGTCCAGTGACAACCGTCTTCACAGGAGTTAACTCAATGAAAATTTGTTTTGGATACAATTTGACTTCATTGAACTTCATAGGAATGATATCAACCAAGATGACAGCATTGCTATAATCGAGGATCAATGGCTGGTGTCTGCACTGTTGCCTCAGAATGTCCTTCACCCTGTGTCCTTAAAGGGGTAGTAAAACATTACTTATTACACAGCTTCAATTCATGGAGATTTATTTTGGTTTTATACATATACATAGTATATGTATAACTAGCTTTCAATGATTATGTAATAAAGATGTGGATTAAAGGACCCAATGCCAGAGTGTAATTGGTTTTCAATGGTGACGTAATGACGATATGTTTTAGTGTTGGGAGGATTAAAGGTAATGCTCCTATGTATACATGCATGTAATCTGGCACCACTGCCGTATCAGGCACAATTAGTCATTACGTCATTTGCTGGGACGGTGCATACGCATCAAAATTGGCGGGACGGTCCATACGCATGGAACGGCTGGGACGGGATACAAGTCCCGGGCGAAACTAGTACATGCGCGCTCTGCCTTTGCAAGTAACTATTCATTGCTTAAGATTACAACTGTGCCATCATCATTTAAAAAAAATCACACCTGTGTGAACTGTGAAGTGAGGGGCACTCTTATCATTATACATCATCATACATCATCTCATGAACAACTGAATTAATGTGATTGGTTAGCCGATTTGCTCGTCTACATATGATGTAAATTGTCAAGGGCAAATATGAGACGTGTGGGGACAAAAGCTGTATATAGGAGGAAACTCAGACCCGTCTGAAAAACTCAGCTTCCCATCATGCACCTGTGCACGATGTGTGAAGCTCAACTTTGTCACCTGTTGGTACCATAAACATACATACATTGTATACATACACAGGGACAGACATTGCTGGGCATTGGAGTGCTGCACCCTATGGTTGCACCACTCAAAAACTACCCCATAGTCTATTCAGTGATGTAAATAGGTTTTCAATGTACCCAGGGGTGGTCTTTTAGATGGGTACCAGCGGTAACAAGACTACTCGCCCCGTTTCTGTTTTCCTCCCAGAATTTTCCCCAGTGAGGGGTGGGAGAGGCTGGACAGCAGGCGGCTGGACTTTGAATTTCTCTAACTATAAACTTTCATGACAGCAGAACAGCCTAAGTACAAATATAATTTATGAAAAGCTAGCTACTACAGTGAAGTCTGTTTACAGAAGTTGTTGTAGGATATGTGAGGATTATCTGACGAGGTACCATTTGAGGGGGCAAAACCTTACATATACTAAATTATACTAAATTGTTTATAGGTTCAATATAAGTCAAATAATATAGCCTTTCCACAGGAGTATCTTTTTATATTTTTCCAAAAAGAATACACAAAGTTATCCCCCTCACTGGGGAAAGTTCCGGGAGGAAAAACGGGCAAGCACCGGGGCGAGTAGTCCAGTATTCGGTACCTAGGTACCGAATACCTAGGGACATTTCATGAGTCCTACTTCCAACGACCTTTATAGAGTACAGTACCGAGTACAGTATTGCATCCCAGGAGGACCCCCGGAGGATGACATGATTGCGTCCTTTCTCAATATAGTGAGGCTAAGGATGCAGGATATTTGCATCACTGTCTATTTCTCTGTGCAATAATGCTTCTGTGAAGTTCACATCTGGCTGAAATCCAGTGAACGTCTGCTTAAGTTTAAATATATAATATAAACAAAACAACTCCTCCACACTTCGCTTTCTTGTCTTTTCCAATCTGATCTATATACACATTTTCTTCCTTTAAGTCGCTCACATTATGCATTTTCTTCTTCCCCACCATGTGAAAGGTGACAAATAGTACGTTATGGACTCTCTTCTCCTCCTCTGCCTGTCTCTGCTTCGGAACAGAGGTGACAATAAAACTTGCTTCGCCAAGCGGTTTGCTAAAACTGACACAGCTTGCAAATAAGCCTTGCAGGAACACAAGGAAGCCTCAGGGTATGACAGGAATGTCAGAACCTGCTGGTATTTTGGGGTTAGATGCAGCCTTTTGGTTTTGGCTCAGTTAACTGAAAAAGTTACTGAAAAAGAACTGTCAAAAACCTTTGGTAAATATTTTATCATGGTGAAAGAGATGAATTTTCCCCAATTATCTAGCTGCAGTAGCAAAGTTCTTGCTAGCTTTAAAGTTGTACCTAATCGATGGTACCTAATTTAAGCCTGTTAAATCACTGCTATAGTAAATAAACCTCCACCGCACGTACGCACGGGCCAAGAACATGACATGTGCTTCGGGGTAGAGTGTTTGTAATACAGCACATTGTGTGTTTAATGAGAACACTTAGCTCATGTTCCAGCTTAGATACCTGAAGGAATATTCCGGTAACATGCCTTCCCAAAGAGGAACCGAGGGGCAGGGCCAGTGGTCAGAGATGACCGACTACAGTGACACTGTGACAGTGACACAAAAGAAAAATAAATGTGGTCATCTGGAAAATTCCTAAACTATACCACAGCTCCAACAGGTTTTAACCCATTTTGGGCAGGAACCCCTTTTGGTGTTAGCATTATGTTATGCTTTAGCTATTGAAAAATAGCAGATCGAGTGGCGCGCTACGAGCTTGTAGGTCTGCTATTTTTGAAAAATCGACTGACATAGAAACATAGCTTTTTCAGAAAACTGTCAGGATGTAGAAAACATTTTTAGAATCGTTCCCAGGTCTAAATGGATGTCAAAATGGCAAAACTTGCCAATAGGTTAAGATAGCCTGTGGCAAATTTGAGAGTAGACAACTTCCTCCTTCCTTGGGTTATATTATGTAATGTTCCCCTAAAACAATACCCCCAAAAGTTGTCCAGGCAGGACAAGTATTTTTTTTCTGTTGTTGACTCAGAACTATTCGCAGTGTTTTAGTGGTATACCTCTTTCTAAATGGATTGGAAAGCTCTAAATGAGAGAGTATAATATTTGAAAAACCTGAAGTGACCTAGCTGGTTTAATGCCCTTGTTTAAAGTGGACCAATTATTTCCGGGGGTTGCCTGAAACAATAGAACCAGGCTACGCTAGACAAAGGTTCAAAATTCAAATGCTGTTCCCACTGACTCCGTGACCTCCTGACACACTGCACTCCAGGCAGGCCTAATGAAAAGTAAAGGTCAAATTCCAAACACAGGCAGTGAAAGGGCCTTATTCAGCAGGAGAGTCCGTGCTGCTGCTACACGAGCAGTGAGTAGTAACACAAAAAAATACATCACTTTACTGCAATGCAGCCCTTACAACAATGTACTGTACGCCTTTCTTTCTACCGTCCTACAGTGCTCATAATAGATGAAAACCTGCGTTGGCCGACACATTTCCCACACTTCAAATGTATCAAGAATCATTGATAGTTGTTGGAGTGCCAATCCACAGGCAAAGCAGAGGGATCAAACCCTAGTTTCTCTCTATGGTAGTGGTAGAGTGCGATGCGAGAGTGCGGTCTAGCCACAACACCAACTAGGGACTCCTGGATCGCTGTCCTCCACACTCTCCTATCTAGCATTAGGGTCTTGAGCTCTACAGTGTTAGCTAAGCTGTCGCATCGCAGTGCATACGTAGGTGGTGCACTCTTGCCCTTCCTGGCTTTGCCCTTGGTTGGCTCCCATAGTGTCAGTTTGCTTATGCCACTAGTTCCGGGTGCCGCGCCAGCCTCATCCTTCTGTCTCTGACTTTGTCTGTGACCCGTGGTAGTTCCTGTAGAGGACCACATTTCATTCTGAATTTCTGATTATACGGTCTGACCCATGTGACACCTAAAGGGCCCTTTTCCTCACTCCACACTCTCCTCATTCCATGCAGTACATTCCAGGCAAGTGGTAGAGTATGTTATGGCTTGCGTTGCCCAAGTACAACAGAGAACACTTCTAAGAACGAACCATTACTCAGTATAGACCAGCGTTTCCCTTTCCCAGTCGTGGGGTCACCTCAAGTCGCCAAAACATACAGTAAAAGGTTTCAATAAATTAAAAAAAAAAAAAATCAGGTAGCGGTCGCGTAGAGGTTTGGATGATATTGGTCTTGTGAAGCACCTTTGTTGATATTGATGAATTATATAAAGATTGCTATTTACATTTGGCCAAATGAGGCATAGATCACCACCCCAGTAGCTGCATGCATGCACACTAGCAACAAACAACTTAGATGCTATAATGCTATAATCTGCCATTTAAATTGCAATACCATCCCTTGACAGCACATTCATTAAAACCGAAAAGCCCTTTCTGATTGTATTAAACGGCGCCATCCTCTTTGTATCTGTCAAGTTGTTGTTTAATAAGAATTCACGGTAGAGATGTAATTATGAACCACGATTTTATTCACTTCGCACTGCATGACGAAGCCTCTGCCTTTTAGTTCTATCCCTTGTACATTTTAGCCAGCACCATCCAATAATTGAATTGCAGATGCTGAGAATTGTCTGCTGTCAGCGTTCTACAATCTGTATTCCCATCAGTTGATAGATTAATCAATAGCTTCTGTTTACAATGTGTGTTGTAATGCAGGACTTAAAGCAAAAACAATCTCAAGACTGAACATATGTGATTTATGTGAAAGTTGCCTTTTACCAAATGTGTGTGCCAATCCATGCTTCATGGATGGAAGCAGCTTTTGAAGTTCTGTTGTATTCCATTGTTGGTCTGGCCAATCCATCAATTCAAATGGGCCCTACTCATATCTTGAATTTACGGTAGGGCTTGACTTTACAGTCACATGGTGCATAGCAGCAGTGTGTTAAAGTTAAAAACGCCAGAGGAAGACACTTATAGCCAGGCATGTACTGGGCACTACAATCATGTACAATGGGGTCAAAGACGAGAGATAGCCGCATACACAGCATTTAACATTAAAAACAACGTCAAGTCTTTACTTGATCTGTGCAAAACATCCAGCCGCGATGGTTCATTAGTAACACAACATTTCATGATATCGCGGTGAACTAATGATTAGTTCACCGCGATATCATGAAATGTTGTGTTGAAAACCTTCACGTGAAACGAACCACAAGTGCTATTGCGCTTATCACAAAGACAAGCTATGCTGCTTTAAATATGGATACACATGTAATACATGTATACACGGCCCGGTGTTCACAATTCACATCAAACATTACCAATCAATGAATCAACGTAATGCAACGGAGGCTGTACAACAGGGATGTCAAACTCAAATACAGCCGGACTGTGTTTCAACACACGGGCCATTTTTGGGGAGAGGGGTAGCTGAAAGTTGACCACAAGTGATATACTTTCACTGCTGATCAATAGTGAAGAGAAGACGCATGCTTGCGGGCCCTCGATACGTGACAATGCACTCGCAGTGCATTGTGGGACTTGTAGTATTATGGTGGTCTGTGCAATATACCAGAGGCCGAGGGCCAGTTATAATACTAATTAAATATCATCCCCGGGGCAAATATAATTCATTCACAGGCCTGATTTGGCCCCCGGGCCTTGAGTTTGACATATATGCTGTACAAGATCTCCACAAAAGTTTACTCGTTTCCTCAGGTGAATCGACACAGCTAGCAACTTCATGTGCAGACACGTACTATAATCTACACCCTCGCATATCACCAACTGTGGGGTTTAGCAGTGACATCACGTTGTGTGGGGGATATAGGGAACTGGCTGGCACACACACCAGTGTCCTTATAGTACATGTTCTTACAACAAGGTACTAAAGTTACCCCACTACTACTACCTGGAACTACCCAACATGGATGGCACGAACTTAAGGCATGTACAGTTTGTACACATAATCACTGAATTCACACTCCTTTCCATTAGGCCAAAGGTTACTGAGTCTAGTCTAGTGATAACAGTCAGAAATGCTGTGTGTGTGTGTGTGTGTGTGTGTGTGTGTGTGTGTGTGTGTGTGTGTGTGTGTGTGTGTGTGTGTGTGTGTGTGTGTGTGTGTGTGTGTGTGTGTGTGTGTGTGTGTGTGTGTGTGTCTGCGTGAATGCCATAAATGTTAAAAAGAGATTTTTCCCTCATTCATTAACTACTTTAGTGATCAAAGTTCATAAAGATATAGTGGCATTTTATCTTATAAACCATTTAGACCATATATACTTTGTTGACCGTGTCCTTAAGGGTCTATACTGGGTCCCCTCTTCACCTTGTTCATCTCTTCTGTGAAAATAGTCGATTTGCAAGCTCACAACACATTGCATTGTGACCTTGCAGATCTGCTATTTCCGCTTGCCCAGAAAAGGGACACTAGGGTTCATATGGTTTAAGGTAGGGCAACAGAATAGATAAGGGACAACTTCAGATATTTACATATTGTACTAGTCCATATCTAAGTAGATTTATACATAATGACTTTAAATGAGATGTTCTGAAAATATATCGGCATTCGGCAGTACGAATCACCAACATTTGCAATGATCTGGAAGCCTAGTCTCTACTGTTAATTGTGAAATTAAAAGTATATTGTATATTATAAGTGTATTTGTTGATACAGAACTTGAGTGTGTGTGTGACAGGTCGGACTTCATCCACTCTGGATTATGTACACGGGCCGATTTAGGCACGAATCTCACTTCACAGCTGCCTCAACAGCGACCCATTTGGAGAAAGTCTTGTGCAGCCAACAGCATAGTCTAGACACCAAAAGTGACTAATGATGCCATGGGTTAGAAGCCAGTCCTTGCATGACCCTTCTCTCTCTTTACGCTTTCCGTCACAGTGCTATTCACACATAGGGGGGAAAAGTCAGATCTGTGTACTAGATGCTGTACACTTGAAAGAGTTTTAGGGATGGCGGATTCCCGGAAGAGGTGTCTTCCCTCAAGACACTTCGGACTGTGCAAGCTGGTGAACCACTTCCACTCCTTTGTCCTCCTGTCCATCAAAGCCGTAGAAGCCAGAGATTAATTATCCCCCCCAGCTGAAAATGCCAAGACACTGGCCTAAAAATGCTTCCAAATGCCATGCCAGAGTTGAAAATATTTCAGCTCTCAGCTGGCAGATAAAAACACTACGCGTGGGGGAGGCCCGCTGGCCTCACGGTCCAGGCACATACCACATAGGCTCTAATATAGCCTGACCGCATATCGCAGATTTGAATCCCGAAGACCTTCGTTGTGTGTCACTCCCTCGACTCTCTGCACGTTTCCAGCCTATCTTCTCTCCACAAATACAAATTATGTGTTGTTCAATGGACACTGTGGACAGGGTGCATTTTGTTGGCAAGTCTACACAAATGATGTGTTGTTCAATGGGCAGGGTGCATTTTGTTGGCAAGTCTACATAAATGATGTGTTGTTCAATGGGCAGGGTGCATTTTGTTGGCAAGTCTACAAATGATGTGTTGTTCAATGGGCAGGGTGCATTTTGTTGGCAGTCTGGGTATACTGTATGCTGCATGTTATCTATGCATTATGTATGCACTGAAAATGAACAGCAGATACTGCAAGTGTCAAAGACACATTTCCCCTCGGGACAATAAAGTCTATCTTATCTTCAAGGATACTCCAGTTAAAAGACTTTAGCGGCTTGGACGGAAGGAAGGAAGCCTGAGGTCAGTCCGTTGGTTGGCAGGAGGCAGTGTGTAGATAGAGCCTTTGTCCTTGCTGCCTTGCGCCCATTGTTATTATTTAAATTATTATTATTATTTAAAGCAGTGGTTCTCAAATATGTCCATGTTGTCATGGACCCCCCCCCCAAATTAATATGTAACCCCCACCTGAAAATATTTGTGCTAGGAAGTGCAAAAAATAATTCCATGTGCCACATTTTTAATGTCCAGCAACTACAGACTAAAGACAAAGAATATTTTAATGGAATTTTTTGAATTGTGTAAGAATCGTGATCTCAATTCTTGCGGAGGAAAATCGAGATTCACATTTGAACAAGTATCGTGCAGCACTTAATGCAAGGTGCTTATTTTCCCCAAGACAAAGAATGCCACAATGAATTCCATACCATTACATAAGGCCGTCAAAAAAAGGTTGCTTTCAAGAATATCTTGTCTCAACTTGTAAAGTGTCTCTCAAAGTCTCAAGGGGTGGGGGGTCAGAAAATGCATTCAACTTTTAGTCTACCTATAATTATAGCTACACTGGTTGCTCATGTTAATTGCCCTAGACAGAGAGAGAGAGAGAGAGAGAGAGAGAGAGAGAGAGAGAGAGAGTCCTCCTTTCCGCATTACCATTATCTACCCTTCCGTTTGTAAAACGCTTGATCCATAACATTTCCCCTAAGGCCAGATTCTCCAACAAATAAAACAGTTAAAGCAGTTCTGTATCAGAAATAACAGCCAGGTTTACAACAATACACAACAGTCAAATGTGTCCCAAAATGATCCTGTCAAAAAATGGAATCCAGTGTCTAAAATGTGTGTGCTCAGGCTGAATATCTGTTATTCAGCCTTAGCACACACATTTTAGACACTGGATTCCATTTTTGTATCATGCTGAAAAGGGTCACGGGGTTCAGTGTGCAGAATTAGACTGCATAGTTGCCTGCAGAAACAACAAGGTTCAGGTCAAACGTGGGCCGCCACATGAAAAGTTTAAGAGGATTCTGTGGACAGCTAAACACGAGCTTTACGCAATTATCTTCAAAAACACATTCTCACATCAGTAGTCTCCTGGCTAATGAGGTGAGCCACTTGTATGTGCTAGACAAACAAAACGAAGGCTTCTCTCTGGTCTCATTGGTCTGAAAGGGGGCGGAGGCAACCTACAGCTTATAGGGACTTAAAAAAGGAGCATTCAGTGATTTGGGTGATTTGGAAAAAAACCCGGTCCGCCCCTGTAACAAGATATGCACATGCTCTACAGTGGGGGGGGGGGGGGGGGGACACACACGCAACAGGCCAACAGCACGCGCACCAAGGCCTGCCCGGCTCGATCCTGATTGGAGGAAGGCCCTCTCTATCCTGATTGGATGAAGGCTTTCTCACCCACCACCAAAAACGAAAATTAGGGGGTCTTTGAACCCTGCTGGTCACTGGGGATAGGGAGGAACTAATTATATGGTCAGCACACTCTAGGGTTATCACAAAAAAAAGAAAAAGAAAAGTGATATTTTAATTAAGTGAAATGGAAAACCCTTTTAGAGCATATCTGTGGTGCAAATTATTGGAGACAAATGTGTACATTTACTTAAGTACTCTACTTAAGTACAATTTTGAGGTATTTGTACTTTGCTAGAGTATTTTCAATTTCAAATACTTTTACTTCTACTCCACTACATCTTAAGAGGCACTTTTACTCCACTACAATTATTTGAAAACTATATTTACTAGTTACTTTGTAGATTTTGATTATTAATACAAAACGTACACTAAACCACTTCAGCCCCATATACATTTCGGTCATGCGACGCATTCATTTGTGAGATTGTAGATCTGCTAATTTCAAAAGATGTTTATACATTTCAAAACTTTAAAATGGGACATTCTGCACAATGAGTACATTTGTTAAAAACTAAATTTTGATGCTGATACTTTTGTACTTTTACATAAGTAAACTTTGAGTTCCGGACTTTTACTTGCAACAGAGTATTTATATACTGCAGTGCAGTATTGATACTTTTTTTATTTAAAAAATGTCCACCACTGAACATGTGCCAAACAAAATGAGAACAAAATGTTTGTTTTATTACTGTATAATATATCAAGATGGTACTGTATTATGATTCTGACATGATGTATGTTGTAAACAAAGGCACTGTGGCAGCGTTATGAATAATCTCAGATTGTATAGATCTGTGTCCAAGTAGCTCACTCAGGGTTCGATCCCGGGCACCGCCAACTCAGCGTATGAGTAACAACAAATCAATTAACCACTTGGCACTTGAGCCTTATTTTATACTAAGCCACATAACAAGTGTCATGCATGGATAGTGAAAATAGCAGATCTACAAACTTGTAAATCTGCAATTTCCACAATTTTAGTCGACTAAATCAACTGCAGATTTAGTCGACTAAAACATTCCAGGTGACTAAAACTAAATGAAAGCTATTCAAAAGACTGACTAAAACTCTTGCTGTCAAAAACAACACTGCTCACTACACACATCACAGACAACATAAAGCTAGTTAGCGATGTTATCACCCATGGGTACGGGCAGAGTGTGATGCTTGTGAGGCAACATGTGAACCCTACAAACAGAAAGCCGCCTGCTTGTGGCTTTGGCTGTCTTGTCCTTGCTTGCACAAGCTGAGTCAACACGACGATATGGCCTCCTGCTGTGAAACAGAAACACTGAAGGACTTGGATCAGACAGATGGATATGGTGGTGGAATCGCACTGCAAGATTTTTGTATACTTTTTCTTGAAGGTTCCTTGAGGTGGTGGAGTTAGTTGCTTTAGCAGACAGTTGGAGGGTCCAATGGAGTTAAGAGGTTTTGTCTGAAGTGTTTTTTACTTTTTGCTCCTTTACATTGGTTAAATATTTTTTTAACCCCACTCGCTACCCCCTGTCAGGTGTAAAGGAGCAACTTGGACACTCAGGCATGAAGGAAGCATGAGTTCCAAGTCCGTTGCTCTCCCCTTGTCCCCCATATATGGGGACTAGGTTGGTGGAGGGTGTGTAGAGCCCAGGATCACATTAGATGATTGACACAGGGGTGAAAGATGGGTTACAAAATCGTGGGATAAAAAATATATATATAAAAAAAAAAAGATTAACCAACGTAAAGGGTGTTCAACAGCACTGATTTATGCAAAAAGAAAAAAAGATCATAAACCTCAATGATAGGTGGTTTCCTCCTGACAGCAACAATATCCAAATTATATAAGAAAAATGTTTATTTTTCAGGAGATTTATCAGGAAAAGAAAAATATAATTTTTTCAGGAAATTAAGAAAACCTTTTATTTTTAGTCCCAAGTGTCATGCTACAGTTGTAGAGTGAGCAGCAGATGTATCACACCTGTAGCATTTGGAATCTTATACTCTATTTTACTGCAGCAGAAATCAGCGCGGTAGAATATATCGCTGATTGAGTAATAGCCATTAGCCAGCACTCCCCATTGTCCCAACGAACTATTCCTGTTCAGGGTTCACCCTCTCTTCCACTTCAACTCGGGTACGACTACGTGCCACCTTCAGAAGTTCTCAGGTGACAGAGACACCTCCAGTTTTAGCTGCATCACAGATGACAACGAGCCGGGAAGAATACAGAGCCCTGGTGGGGCTATTGTTTTTTAGAGCAGTGTGGGAAAAGAATGACCCAGCAATAATAGTCCTCTAACCTAAGACTGGGAACAGCAAGCATAACGGCAGATCAAAAAGATCTCTCTCTCTCTCTCTCTCTCTCTTCTCCCCCCCCCCCCCCTGATGAGGAAGGCGAACTCCATAGTTAAAAGTTAAACTGGACAATTTGGAGTTTGTTGTGGTGAGGGGGGGGGGGGATGAGGAGAAAGCTCTAGAAGCTATCCTGATGAACCCCTCTCATGTGCTAGTGGGGAGGAGCACATTTCAACCACAGGCTCTTTGTCCCCTGGGCACAAGACAAAGCGTCTTACAGTCCTTTGTGCCACTAGTCATCCATCTCCACAAGCAAGCCTGACTGACCCCCATACAGTATGTTCCGTTCCGTTATTGAATTACCGGCTTGAATCTGGCACTTTTGCAACTGGGATGTAACAGAAGAGAACCATGTGAGGTTACAGTATAAAAGCACAGGTAGTACAGGTTACCAATTAGTATAAATAAGTAGTAATTAACCATTTAGCCGTTAATTTTAACGAGTTACAAATTTTGGTTACTGGTAACAATAATAAACCATGAACATTTTTGTCACAGTCTTGTTTCCCCCCCGACCTCAAGTCCTTTTACAGTTGTGGCCCCTACCCTAGTTCTTAGTAACTAATCTAGCTGAATAGGCTACCTTTGGAATAATCGCCAAGAAAATAATCGGATAGTTGCAGCACTAAGTCAGACCAAGTGAAAATGTCTTGGGTTCAGGCTACGGCCAAGTCTTTGTTATTTTTGTTCCATCTCATCTCTCTATTATTGTACATAACCTCTGTTTAACTTTCAGACACAGTGCTGTTGCAACTGCTGCATCTGAATTTCCCAGATCAAACCTGATGAACATTTTATCATCTAATCGGCTAACCGGATCCTTCCATCTTGTCATTTTTTCATCTATGCACTTTCTCTATCATATAATCAGCATCTGAATTTCCCAAATCAAACCTGATAAACCTTTTATCATATCTAATCTCATCGGCTAACCACACACTCTTTATCATATAAACAGGCTACTGTTATGAGTTTAATGTTCCCCTGGGGATCAATAAAGTATAATCTACTTTTGATATGGTGGTTGATTAAACAACAAGAAATAGTCAATTGATGGAGTCTAGACTAGAGGTAGTAGGCATACAGTAAGTAAGTAAGTCTAGAGGTGTAGTAGTAGTAGTAATATCTGACTAGCTGCCTGAGACTCTGGGAGGCTATTCACAATTACTGGGGTGCCCCAGTGGGCAGTAGGGGAAACGCATCATGGTAATTGGACAGTCAGTGTATTGTATGTCTCACTTCTGCTACAATGACAATACTACAGTAACTACACTATATCAGGGGGTCTGGGTTCATTAACCACTTTAACCATACTCTGAGGGGAACAGCTGAAAATAGCAGATCTACAAGCTCACAAAGCCTTGCAGCATGTGAGCTTGCTATTTTCGGGCAAAGAGCTCTCCCTCCCTCTCTCGCTGCTATATCATCGTCAAAATGGTCAAATCACAACACAAGTCATGAGTCATCTACAGTATCTATATGGTGCGATTTGGTGAAGGTCAGCGATGAGCCATTCAGCTCAACTACAGTATTCACACCTCTGCGTTAATTTGTTTTGGAGTGTTCAATATTGACGTGTGAACATCAATCAATGACTTTAAATTAAGAGGTTTTGAGCATATCTGTATCCAACCGCAAACACATGACATAGGGGCTTCCTCCTGAATCCTTCATCCTATACCTGACAGTTATTAACTTGATTTTGGGGGAAATGGACAGGTCAAATGGTGCTGAAATAGAATGTATAACACAAAATAGTAAAATACTATGATTCCTTACTTCTTCTTAGCTATTCAAATCAAAACCATTTGTCACAGCCAGGAAAACAAAAACCATATCCCAGGTCTGGACACGGATTGTCATTTCCCCCACCAAACAATGTCAACATAACATCCAAAACAATATCGACAACAGGTTTAACAACATAACATCCAAGACATCTCACCCAAAAAAGCAACTCAGGAGCATAGGCTAACAATTTGCATTAGTTATGTCAGTTACTTTGAAACACAAGTTGTACTGTAAATGTGCTCCGTGGCCGGAACTGACACTGAAAAGGTGGTGCTGTACACAGTAGAAAGTTAGAAGATGGAACAAGCAGGAGGAAACAAACTGCATGTTTTATTCACCTGCGCTGTCTCAAGCGTTAACATATTGACCTCGCTACTCGCTACTCTCTGGAAAGATAACGGGAGTGTAAGAAATGTGTGTGACCTTCGGACGTGCACGCACAGTACAGACACACATGCTGCAGGAGCAGGGAAAAGGTTGCCTAAAAGATTAACAAACTGTACAGTCAAAACAATACTTGGGTTGCACAACTGCACAAGAGTTTACTATGCAACACATTAGTGTGTGCATGCACGCATCATGCAGTCAGACATACTGTACACACACACACACACACAGGCGGTAAGGACAGGTTCAAAGGTGAAGACGTGTTCCATGTCCTCGCTAACAGAAGATTAAAACCCTGTTTTGACGTGGTTTGTGCCCTGAGCAAATAAACAAGGATGTTATGCAAGCTACAGATTACTATAACATGTAAACACACAATTTACCTCTTTTCTTTTTAACACATTAACGTGGAGCAGTATACAGTAGGCTTGTTATAGTTTGCTAAAACATATATGGCTCTCTATAGTCTAGCTAGCAGGAGGTTTTTCATATAGGTGTCCAGGCTGGTGGGCACTGGCTTGGCACAATTACTGGGTTCAGACTTCCCAGAACTGTTTGTAGACCTACAGACTACAGCTACCATTAATAACTCATAAACTCAACTATAGAGCATTGCTTGTTCATGCATGCCACAACAACCAAATGTGTTTGTGTTTACACTATCTTTCTCTCTCTCTCTCTCAATGGCAGAAACAAGTTTCCAATAGGCCTAAAGAGAAGAGTTGTGGCTATAGGCTTGCAGACAGTCAAGATGGTTAGAAGAACTCTGCTCTCTGCTGCTGCAACTGCATGTGTCGCTGGCGCTGCTCCAAGTTGACGGGACAACTGTCACACAAGTCGCACGTGCACATGCATTTATTAAAACAAACCCTGGCTGAGACGTATATCTTCTTTTTTAATACATTAAAAAAGGAGCTTACTGTCAAATGCACTACTCCATAGGCAGCCACACACACAAACACACTTGCCTCCTGTCCATTCATTCACGTGAATAATACTCACATGTTGGTAGCGTGTCGCCCCGTTAGCTGTCAACGACGTGAATCCACAGTCTAGTAACCGGACACCGAATGTAAACAATACGACTGTTGTACAGTGTGTTTGCTACACACACACTATGCACATACACACACACATGCACACACGTTTCACACACACACAAGCACACTGACTGGCTGACTGACTGTACTGACAGTCTGACACGCTGCTGTGCTGTTGCCTTCTACTCAGTGAGGAAGAGGAGGAGTGAGGGAGTGGGAGAGAGAGAGGGGGGGGTACTAGGTACGCACACACACACGCGCGGCGTGACTTGAGGATGCTAAAAAGCGACAGACAGCACACACACGCGCACACACACACTTCTTGTCAGTCATATACAGTGTATAGGAAGCTAACTAACTAAGGTTGCTATAGCTAGCAGCTGGCACCGTCTGTCTCCTCCGTGTGACGGGTAGGAAGGAACTAATCTCTAACCTAGACGTAGACACTGTCGTCGGGTTTAAGCTAAGCTTTCATCCTTGGTAGAAGTCTGTGTGTATCCCATGGCTCGTAAGGCACGGGACGCGCTGTGATTGGTCTGTTTTGGTTGGTTGTCCAGGCAACCGCTGTCTGACGCGATGAGATAGTGGTATCCTTATGAATATGTTTTTGAATGAATCAATGAATCAGAAATTCAGAATGAATGAATTCATGTTTATTTCTTACCCTTTAAAAGAAAAGACAATACAAATACAAAAGGTACAAATTGTACAATAATAAAGCAAAACACAAAATATTGCACAAGGGTTTAAAAAGTTCACGTAGTTTCGAAGAGGTGTCTGTTGGCCCGCTGCCTATAGCTCCTTCGTTTATGTATTTATTTGTTTTATATATTAATTTATTTTTTCGGCTTTCCTCTTCCGTGGCTACCAGCCTACCAACTAGCCAATCAACAGCGCGACCGTCGCCCGGGATATGGGATCTCTTTTCAGAGGGTCTATCTGATATTCATATTACGCAACCGCGCACGCCTTCTCTCCTGGCGGCCAATATGGGCCAATCACAGAGAGATGCCAGCTGATATGAATGAGCGGTTCGATTTGGGGGGGAAAAGAGCCAAGACACCAGAGACGACTCACCGAGGAGTCGTCAACTTAAAGTTGTTTTTAGCCCCAAATAATGCCCATTTAGCTATTAACAGTTTGCAGAATTCAAGCACAAACTCAATACAAAGACTGTTAACTGTGAGTGGACGACCCAATAAAGCATTACACTTGTTTACAAGAGGGTCCACCTTGTTCAATTCATCAAAACATTTAAAGATGTTGATGGCTGAGATGATGACTATAAAACGTAAGAGTTAAAATGAGGTCATGCTACCCCATCCTACTCCGGACGGCAGCGATGGAGTAGGGTAGGGCCCTATATATTAATTCTCAGGATCAAGTTGCCCTTCTTGACTCAAGGGAAGGGACTCAAAGCGTACAAAGTAGGCTACAGAGAAACAACTCTTTTAATTTCAGTACCTGGCTGGACCACTTGAGAGCTTGGTTGATTGAAAATAAATATTTCACAGTATTGCAGAATGGCTACATTTTAAACGAAAGCACAATTAAGTCAATACAAAAACTGTTAGCCTACGGTGGACGACAACTTGATTAAACATTAAACTACAACAGGGTCCACCATTTTCAAATTTAGAGACGTAGAAATATAAAAAAGGAAATCATCATATAAAAAGGGGGGGGGGGGAAGAACAGTATGGGGAAAAAGGGGGTGTGAGTGAGCCGTGAGGGGGGCTCAGACTTTATTTACGGGGGCCAGTTTCGAATTGCAGCCGTCTACTCTTTGAGAGCTTTTTTTATTTGTACAGTATAAGGATAATCTGCTGTAATCTGTTACACAAATTGTCCATGTCCATGGTAGGAGAGTGAGAAAAAAAACTATTGCGAGAGACACAGGGACAAAATGGTGGAGTACAAAATGAAAGAGTGAGTTAAAGGTGGAGAGAGCAGAAAGGAAGGGATAAGATTACAGTCTATTTAAACGGTTCTTTGTGTCTGTTGTCTATTGTCAATTTGTCACACGCACGCACACACACACACACACACGCGCGTGCACACACACACACACACACACACACATAGACACACAAGCACACTGTATACCAGCACGCATACACGCACGCACGTGCACACACACACACACACACACATACACATTATATTGTTAATTTGCAAATGCATGCATGCACATAGGAAGCGGACATTTCTCAACTCGTGTTTGTTCTCTTATCGGCACAAGATAACAGAGATTGTGTCATTAAAGGACGTGCTCAAACTAGCTTCATTTACAGCAGTGGCTAACATTTATTGGGCTATGAATGATCTTTTCTAACCACAGGGCCAGAATTCATGCTGTGTACACATGAACACGATCGTGCACACTGGAAGGGCATGGATATCTTCATCCCCTCAAACGACCTAGAACACGCTTCTGACTTTGACCTGTATTCCTTTATTCCACCATCTTTCATCCATTCCCTTTCCCACTGACTTAACTTTCACAGAACTTTTCTTTCTCTTGATTTCTCTCCGTTCTGAGACAGTCTAAGACAAAAAAAATGACACACTTGTCTTTTCCCACAACCCACCTTTTTTTACAGGAAGGAAGCCATATTGGGCACACTGCCAAGTGTGCCAACCCCAGGACCCCAAAAAGGTTACATCACCAACTCTGGCGTAGCTAGGCTGCACAGAGACTAGGTAAAAGAATGTAGGCCTACATGCCTCCCCCGCACACCCCCACCGTCCCTGAATAACAAATTGGCATGTCATGTCATGCTTCTTTAACTGTATACATGATGATTTCCATTTTTGCATAGAATTGTATATTTGTACATCTTTAAATGTTCTGATGAATTGGAAATGGAGGACCCTGATTTAAACAAGTCTTGGTGAATGAGTGAATGTAATGCACAATCATTGTAATATACTGTAAATGCACCATTTACTAACAAGACATTTAGTAAAACATACAGAGGGGACTTCTCCATCATTATGATAAAAAAAAGCATCAGGAGCAAATCGTACTGCATGGGCTCAGATAGAGAATGCCGGTAACCCTTATAACTATGGGTCTATGTCGTCACGTTGCCCACTTGTCTTGTGATAAATACACAAGACAAGTGTTAAATACAAAAAAAAAAAGAAGATAAATACACTACCGATTTCTCCCCTCATACCCGCATGCACATTATTGTGTGCTAACCAGGACACACAAAGTAACATCCCACTGCTAATGTTTGACTCATGCCAGAGACCCAGAGTTATTGGAGGAAGAGGAAGGGAAAGAAGCTTGTTTGAGCAGAACATTGTGAATTAAAATACCCCCCCCAACAACATCAACAACAAACAAAGGCAGTGTTTGTTGTGTTCAGTATTGCATTATGTGTTCAGTCTGTTCACTGTATTTCATTGTTTTACACCATAGTCTATACAATGGATTAACGGAGAAGTTGTTTTTCCTCTCAGTGATGGGAAAAAAACACAGAAATTAGAGTAGAGAGAGGGAGGGGGAGAGAGGAGAGAATGAAGGGGGGCAGGAGAGATAATGAGGGAGAAAAGTGTGGAGAATGAGCGATAGAGAGAGAGAGAGAGAGAGACTAGCAGCAACCAGAGCTAGCAAAGCACTGCTGACCTTGTAGTACAAGACGTTCACTGCATGCAGTGCCTGCATGTGTATGACGAACACCCTTGAACCTTGAGGAAGTGACTCAACCAAATAATTACAAATTCAAAAGAGAAGGTCTGCGCACATCAAGCAAGGCACAGCATGCTAAACTGAAAAAGAGATAAGAAAGGAAGATCATTCGCACAATGGCCCCTTTTCCACGGAACCTTGGAGCTTTCACGGAACCGTGTTCCACTTCCGAACCAGGGTGCCCAACCAGTGGAAACATTAGGCGGGGGGAAAAAGAACTGAACCTTTTCAACCCCGGTGGAAAAGGGGCCAATAAGGAACTCCCTTCAGTGCAGATTATCCTTCACCTTATGTAGCTGAAAGTGTCACATTAGGTGAAGGATAAACTGTACTGAAGTCACAGTGCACATCTTTGGTCCGACGTCCGACACTACTAACCCTACCCCAAACCCATAACCTAAGTCTAACAGAGTCTTAACCGGCCTCCGGCTCCATACTGTATATGCCGGAGCCACGGGTGAGTCTTAGCCGGCCACGTATATCAGAGTCTTAACAGGCCACGTAACATATCATACTAACGGGACGTCAGACTCTGACAAAAGAAAAGCAAGGCTTATACAGCTCGAAACGTCACATAATCATGAAGAACTAGAAAAAGTGCCCTTCTGGGCACAGGTCTCCACCAGGTTATCCACAGATCCGTGCAGTTAGAGGTAAAAACACTTTTTGGCCAGTTATAGCGCCACCTTGAGGCTGAGTTGAAATTGTTCATGTGGCATTTTGTCCTCGGCCTAGTGGGAATGTGGGTGCACAATTTCACGGAAATCACGCGATGTGTTCATGATTTGCAGCATTTTGTTTGAAACTGAGCACTCCTGTGAACTTTGGAAGCCAATCTTAACCAATCAGGATGGAGTGTGAGAAATCTGAAAGACCGGTTTGGTTGAATGGCTCTAGAGAGACTGTGTACCAATTTGCGTGATGTTTGGACAAAATCTGTAGGTGTGCTGTGCAAAAACCTGTTTTGCACAAAGCGGCCTCCTGGTGGCGCTATAACAGGCCGTTCTGGAAAGTTTGGGGCAGAGGTTCATCGTTGGCATCCAGGGAGTGTGTGTGCAAAATTTGGCATCGACCGGGTTAACGGTGGCCGAGATTAGCTCGTCACGGACGGACACACACACGGACACACACACGGACGGACGGACGGACGGACGGAGTGCAAAACATACTCTCCCCACATGCCTTCGGCCTGGTGGAGACAATAAACTCTACCAAGACCTCCCACGTACACGTTTTGACACAAGCGTTTGTAGTAGGAAGTCTGAGTAGGACAAATGAAAATGGAAGATGAAAAAGAGATGGCAAAATGTGGCCTTTTTCCCATAAGGGGCCAGCTCTAAAAGTGGCATGGCAAGTGGTATGCCACTTTCTGAGATACTGTAATATATGTATTTATATCCTGTTAAGGGTATATCTTTAATTTTGATAGTAGACACAAAATAGACAACAAGCAGCACAAGGTTGGAGGTGCACGAGAAAGAGATTGAGAAAGAGAATGGAGGGCAGACAGATTGTACCAGACGAGTTGGACTTTTGGTCATAGGAGTGTTGCAGGAGGAGGGACTATACATGAAAGGCATTGTTAACTGTTATCACGCACGCACGCACACGCACACACACGCTTGTATGCATGGGGCTATGCGTGCACACATAGGGACACAACAAATACACACATTCCCAAACTGAATTCTGATAATCATTACTATACAGTATATAATCATGGCTATATAGATTATAGAGTGTTTGTTCAGTAATGGGGGATCTCCCAGTCTCTCCAGCTCTTCCATAAACAGAAAATGCATTTCAGTTCAGGGGACCAGTTTTATCCAGGTTGTTTTGTAAACGCCATTGACAATGATTTACCATTACATCACCTAATCAACATGAGTTAGACTTTAATATATTAGCGCCCCTCAGTTCACACAGGTGTGATTATTTTTGAGGAGCACTAGCCCCACCTATATTCAGCTATAGGGCCCCGAAGTCTGACATCAATATCGGTAGAGGGCGCAAATCCACGGGTTCATGTACTTTTTATTTGCATTGAAATATAACAACTGTGTTTGAAAAATAAACAAATCATCCAAGCCGCTTCACTCATATGGATATGAAGAATCAACTGACTGAGAGAAAACTATATTGTTACTGCTGCTGAATTTGTTACATTTTAGCTAGAAACAGACTATCATATTTGAAGCCCCTCACTTCACACGGGTGTAGTTTTTCTTTTTTTACAGAAACACAACAGCATAAAAGTGAGGTTTTTTGAATGGGTAAATAGAGCTTTTTTGCCCACAGCTAGTGTGTACCTTTGTACAATTGTATAACAGTATGTGCAAGAACAAAGATTGGAGTGTCCACATATACACACACACACACGTCACCATTATCACAGAGGGCCACCAGGAAAATCAACAACCGACACGAGATAAAATGTATCGACATGAAGACACGGCCTCGTCTTTGAACAGCATCACGCTGTCTGTTCTGTGTCTTTGATCTATACTCACAAACACACAGCATTGTGTCACAAACACACAGCATTTTTAAACTAGAGTGTCAGGGATTCATTCATAATGTATTTTTGTATGTTTGAGTCGCGGGGAGACTGATCTATAGCTAATAGACCGTTCAGGGATACTATTGACTGGAACATTCAAGTCAGATGTGGATCACACAAAAAATGGATACACTCTAAATTTGTAAGATGTAATATTCCCACCTATGGAAGGTGAGTTTACACACACACACACACACACACACACACACACACACACACACACACACACACACACACACACACACACACACACACACACACACACACACACACACACACACACACACACAGTTCTACCAATCAACAGGTCAGTTCTGGACAGAGGTAATCAGAGATGAGATGAGCTGAGCTACCAAGGTCAATATTGGTCCATTATGGTGCTGTATCAAAACCTTTCAACATGTTGAGCCTGTGTGTGCGTGCGTGCGTGCGTGCGTGAGTGCGTGCGAGAGAGAGAGAAGGGGGGAGGGGGGGGGGGGGGGGTGTGCAGGGTTGAGATCAAGTGAAAAATAGAGAGGATAATACAGAGAACAAAAAACTGAAATAGGGATGAGCAGAGACAGAGGGAACAAGAGAGACAGTTGTTATGATATAGGACAGATAACTCAATAATCATATGGTTATGTCATAACTTTTAATATGAAAACAATTCAAATACCTGAGCAACAATTAAATATCTGTTGTATTCAATACACAATGCAACTCTTTAGGGTAAAAAAATATATAAAAAAAGAAAAATAAAGAAAAAAGTCCTCTTTATAAAATGTCCTTTAAAAAGTACCTGGTGGTCGGCGCCTGCTGGCCTAGCGGTCCAGGGACATGCCACATATAGGCTTTGGGCTGACAGCGCGTCACGTGTTCAAGTCCCGTTCATGACGACCTTTGCTGCATGTCTCTCCCCTTCTCTCTCTCTTCCTCTTTCCTGTCACTCTTCACTTGATACTATCAATAAAGGCAGAAAAGCCAAAAACAAATCTTAAAGAAAAAGGTACCTGCATGGTGACTGTGCAGTGATAAAACCAACCAACTAACCCCATTAGCGGAGGAGAACTTTACTGTCTGTCAGCCTTCTTTTGGAACGCAGACAGCCTGGGCACACCTGAACTTCCATGCACGGCCAAAACCCGTCTCTTCCGGGTTTTTAGACAGCTGGTGGATGGAAATGAAGCTCCACCCACCTGGCTGAATACCGCTGGGGCAAGCTTTTCCCGGGAATCTGGCCGACGCGGCAGAATTGGAGCTTCATTTCCATCCACCAGCTGTCTAAAAACCCGGAAGAGACGCCGGCAGACAGCTTCTTTTGTCCGTGCATGGAATCTTAGGTGTGCTTACACTGTCACAGGGTCAGGGCTGTTTCCACACGAGCTCCCACGACTGCTGGAAGGACACGGCAGAGGAGGAGGCATCTTGGTTTGAGTCACCACCAACGTCACCGGGGCTCTGCACGCTGTGTGCGTTGGGGTCGTTGACGGCGCCGCCATACGTTACCATGGCGTGATGGTCGTCGCCGTGCAATACGGAGGTGCAGCCGTTGCTGTTGTCTGAAGTCGAGGCTGAGCAGGCGGGGTAGGCCGACAACGAGGCCTGGGGCTGGAGTGGATCGCTGTGGCCCAGGCTTGGAGGGACGTTCTGGGACATGAGGCCGGCCAGGTGCTGGGTGAGAAGCTGATGCTGCTGCTGCCTCCTCTCGCTCCAGTCCTCCTGTGGCTGCCGGTGGATCTTCATGTGAGCATTACGGGACTTGATCTTATAGAACATTCTAGAGAGAGAGAGAGAGAGAGAGAGAGAGAGAGAGAGAGAGAGAGAGAGAGAGAGAGAGAGAGAGAGAGACACACAGACAGACACAAAGACACAGTAAGCTTGGAACTTGTAATGGTACATGGGCTGGCTATACGAGCAGCAGGGAGGATGAGAAGCAAATACATTCAAAATGTCAACCATCAATTGAACTAAAGCCACAACCGCCCATGTATGGTGCAGGTTCGTCCCATATCTCATCGGTTGTACTCACTTGCCGCACAGTTTACAGGGGAAGAAGCTGGCCAATAAGGGTGCAGGAAACGCCCTGTCCAGTCCAAGCTGGCTGTTCATTTGTTGAGGGAAGGGTGCCACCTGTAAGACAGGGACAACTGCAATCATTACAATTTAGGCATTTAGCAGACACTCTTAAAGGACCACTATCTTCTTCATATAATAGGTCGTCACTAATAATCATGAAAAAAATCGCACGGTTTTTTTCTACTCAGTCTGTGTCTCATAGGACGGCTGTGGGCAGTTTAGAAACCGTCTTCCAGTGACATCATCAT
Source organism: Protomyctophum parallelum (assembly GCF_964188405.1). NCBI lineage: Eukaryota > Metazoa > Chordata > Actinopteri > Myctophiformes > Myctophidae > Protomyctophum > Protomyctophum parallelum. The sequence continues at coordinate 16,812,660 of NC_139716.1, read as the reverse complement.
TAAGCAAATTATTTTTTAAACAAGATTATTTTTACAAAAATGTTTAGATTTTCATCATCGTGAGAACGATGGCTTCCATTTTCGCATTGCAACTTTTCAGGACTAGAAAGCCTGCCGTTTTTATTAGCTTGTATTCCCCATCGATGATGTCACTGGAAGACGGTTTCTGAACAGCCCACAGCCCTCCTATGAGACACAGACTGAGTAGAAAGAAAATTGCACAATTATTTCAAGATTATTAGTGAGGACCTTTATATGAAGATAGGTTGAAAAGTGGTGAAGTGGTCCTTTAATCCAGAGTGATTCACAGTAAGCAAGAACACCACATGGTAATACATACGTATTATACATTGATACATAAAAATAGAGAAACCAAGAATCATAAGCCAGCTAATAACCTAAATTGTGTGTGTGTGTGTGTGTGTGTGTGTGTGTGTGTGTGTGTGTGTGTGTGTGTGTGTGTGTGTGTGTGTGTGTGTGTGTGTGTGTGTGTGTGTGTGTGCGCCAGGGGGGCAGTCAGCCAGATATTTCGTGAAGCCTCATTTGAAATCGGTAGTTCATATAATGGCCTGTTGTGGCGCTGGACTGGACCCAAAAAGCCCCATAGCTCCATAGAGGCCCATGTATTTTGGCCCAACTTCACCTAGACTGTATTAGCTTAATAAACATGGTCATGAATACTTTCTTCTTCCAGTCACTAGTTTAAAGTCTCATTTCTAATGTCATAATATTCTTTTTGGAAAATTATGGTCCCATTAATTAAAAAAATGACCATAAAGTCGCGTATGTTCTGAGGGGCGTGGCTACCGTTACAGTCTATGATCGGGATTCCCCTCCCACTCAAGAGTCTTCTCCTCCCACTCGTTAAAAACCAACGGAGAAGAAGGGGGGAAGTCCCGCCTCGTTGTCTGGGCAGCCAATGACCAGCTGGTCCAAAACGGAGCCAGCCAATGGCCAGCTGGTACCAAACGGATCTAGAAAGATGGCGACTTACATCAGGAATTAGCATATTATTACAGGCTTCATTTTACGTTCATGTTAGACCCGGGGAACGCTTTGTCCATATTTTTTACAGTCTATGGTGTGCACGCATGTGCGCGTGTGTGTGTGTGTGCGTGCGTCAGATACTTTTATTTCTCAATTTCCCCTGGCAATAGTCACGATGAGTATTCCTTTGGGCTTAGGGTTAATATTAGATTTAAATTCAAGGTAGGCTTGGGGCTACAGTAAGCCATCAAAAACATTACCAGTGTGTGTGTGTGTGTGTGTGTGTGTGTGTGTGTGTGTGTGTGTGTGTGTGTGTGTGTGTGTGTGTGTGTGTGCGCGTACCATGACCCAGCTGCTACACAGCTGTGCTAGCCTAAGCAGAAACATGACTCGACAGAATGACAAATCAACCTTTAATGTAGGCCTATGTGCTCGTGTGTGTGTAAGCGACATCTGCCCCTATTGACCTTATGCACACCGCAGCCATGTTGCCAGCAAGGTGGTAACTAGATTAAATTTCCCATTGACACCATACATCCAAACAGAAAAGTCCTATCTGATTGTATTAAACGACGTCAAACTCACCAACATTGCAGCTGCATGAAAAGCTTGAATTATCCTCTTTCTATCTGCAAAGTGTTTGTTTAATAAAATCCCACCGTAGACACGTTATGAGCTACTTCCTTCCGTGCATTTTTTACCATAAATGTTTTATAGTTTAGAAATGCTCGTTGACTATCACTCAACGGCCAATGCGTACCACCTGTTTTGAATTTGCACATAATGCAGGAGGCAGCAGGAGGTTGCTTTACTGATAACGAGCGCTTTCAAACTCTGACACTTACTCCATACCCTGCCCCTCGGTTCCTCTTTGGGATGGCATGTTACCGGAATGTTCCTTCAGGTATCTAAGCTGGAACATGAGCTCAGTGTTCTCCATAATAAACACACAATGTGCTGTTTTCCAAACACTCTACCCCGAAGCACATGTCATGTAATTTTCTTGGTGTGTGTGTGTGTGTGTGTGTGTGTGCGTACGCTCGCGTGAGGCTTGTCCCACTGTGATGTGATGTGATGTGATGTGATGTGATGTGATGTGATGTGATGTGATGTGATGTGATGTGATGTGATGTGTGATAAATATTGATAATCGCCTGGGTATTTGTCGTTTGCATCCATGTCGTATCCAACCAGGGGCAATGTTCACCTATTATGACATGCACATTATCCGGACACGAGGTTTTATGTAGTTAAGGCGTGCCAGCTGCGTGATAGAGATAACATGGTATATAAAGTTCAGTTCTTGCAGGTATATATACTGTATGTGAGTGGTTCCCAAACTTATTTTTATGTCAAGGACAAACGAAAAGATATGCCAAGGAACCCCATGAGAGAAGATTTTTACGGCTCTAGCAGTGATTCTCAACCCATTTAAATTCTAGGACCCCCAGTTTGACATCCATTCATCTACGGACCCCTATTTAGAGAATAGAGAGTGTACAAATGGAGCCAAATGGACCCGGAATTTGGTTCCATTTGTCCACTCTCAGAGTTACAGACCCATAAGTCTTTGGGGAACCACTGCTGTATATGAGAGTGAGAGGAAAATAGAGAGACAGAGAGAGAAATGTGAAAACAGGAATGGACAGAAACCAAGAGCAATGTTGGTACTACTAAACGTTAATGTCTGCAGTCTGTACTAGGAGAACAGTGGTCGGCTTGGAGAGTGAAATACTTTTTGACGTTTCAACTTGGAGGTCCCTGTGCTGTGAAACAGTGAGACAGGCACACCTCGACACCCGATCACGTCCTGTCTTACCCTCGCCTGCTGCTCCGTCCCTTCTCCATTTCTGTCCTCCTCCACCTTGTCTTTCCGTTTCCGCTGCTTCTTGGGGCGTTTTTTTTGCAGGAAGTAGAGCTCAACACACTGACGTGCACTCTTTGTCCTCACCTGTAACACACATGCACGCATGCATGCACACATGCACGTACGCACACACACACACACACACACACACACACAGACAGACACACACTAATCAGCATTGTTGCTTCCCTGAACACAGAGGCCTGGATGGAAGATGTAGTCATGGTTATGTATGGTGCCATCTAGTGGTGTGCTGAAGTGCTGCTGGTACCCAGGTTTATGGTCACCAAGATGCCAGAAACCAATATATCTTACACAAAGTTTGTGTGAGACTCACTTTTATTGTAAGTAGTTAGCATTATTATTTCTTTATAATTTGTTGTTGTTGAAAAATCTAATCGCTACTGTATAGGTTGTGTATGAATTGAGATTGGAACACTGTTGTGTTTCAGTGTCACGACAAATATTTATGAGCCAAATGAATACGAACGAGGATGTTCTCTTAATTGGTTATAGCAGCGAGGATAGTACCGTGTTCTGTATGAGAGAGAAGTCTTTGCCGTAACACACAAGGGCAGTGTTGAAGAGATCCTTCTCACTGTCTGTCCAAAGGTCACTACCTAGAGACAGGGAGACAAAACAAGGAGAGAATGAATGAGGGAGGAGAGAAAGAGGGGGGCAGACATTAACGATTTGAAAGAGAGAGAGAAAGATAGTGCCAAAGATGAGAGGAAAGGGAAAACAGGAACATTCTAAAGTTGCAATTCCTAACTGTAACACTTGCTATGCATCCCATGTCTATCATGCATTATAAACATACATATAATCCATTGTAATCTGCTAATATCACTGTATAATTATAGTTATAATAATCACACCTGTGTGAAGTGAGGGGCGCTAATATATTAAAGTATAACTCATGTTGATTAGGTGATGTAATGGTGATGTAAAACAAATGGTGCAAACACAAACATTAAACGGCATTAACAATAAAGAGACAATATGACGTAATGAGGGACAATATGACGTACATTTTCCCTTCATTGTCAATGGCGTTTTTAAAACAAACAACAAACATTAAACCTGTACATAGGAGGGGCTAGCGCCCCTCAATAATGCATAAATACTGCTTCATAACAATAATCATAGGACATTATAAAGCATCAGATCCCCAGTCATAACCCTTCCAACTGAAATGTACACCGCACATACTGGTCTGCCACCCTCATATAAGGGTAGGTTGTGGGAACTACTATAGCTAAAATATATAGTATAGTACAGCAGGTTGCTGCCTGCAGTGTAACATCTGGGTGTAGCTGTGAAATAAAAATAAGCCAGCCAAATTTAAACACGTGGACAAAGTCACCCACAGACATATCTTGGGCTCCCCATATAGAACAAGTTATGTCAACAGCATCTTCTAAATCAGGCAGAACAAAAACACATACACTATACCTCCCATCGTGCCCAAAGTATGAAAGGTAGACCAGTGTTTCTTGAAAACGCACGTACACAGAATAAACAAAATAAAGTGTATCTAAAGTACATAAGTGACATGCCAAAATGTGTGACCTCTCTGACCAGACATCACCTGAGAGCAAACAGCAAACACAGAGATATAGAGGCGTTGGAGTCGTGTGTCACCAATTTGTAATTCAATGTAGTGATTCAATCACCACATCAACAGATAATCAATACAATCACTGTGGTTGTATTGATTATCTGTTGTCATTCAACACAGAGAGAGAGAGCGACAGCTAGAAAAAGAGAGAGGAGAGAGAGAGAGAGAGAGAGAGAGAGCGAGCGGCAGAGAGAGAGAGAGAGGGGGGGGGGGGGGAAGAAAGAGAGAGAGAAACCATATAGTTTGATCTGTGTATAATTGCCACACTAGTAATGAATTACACCTGTGTGGCTCGAGTGTGCTCTGCTCTTGTTAATGTTGTAAAAGAAACAGGTCTGACTCGTCTTGGCTTGAATTCTATGGGGACAACTCCCTACTCCCACCATGTAAGAAGAAGTAATTGGGAACAACAGAGAGAGCTCTGTGCAAACTATGGCTGCTCTCTGGCAGACCAACACAGCCACCTGCACTTACAGGTACTGAAGGCAGAGAAGAGAGAGGGGCAGGAGGGAGGGCCAAACAGAGACATTGAAAGAGAGACAAAGACAGGGAGAAATACAATGCTACTACTAGCCAAAGCTGCACAGTCACATAACTGTACTGAACTACCTGGAATACAATGCCTACCATTATAACTTACAGTGGGAAAGGTATTATATATTATATATTTCCCTTGCTGATACAAATAATGACATTCATTCACAGATGACTAAAATATTCATAAACGAACTGCGCCCCCTACCCCCCTCCCCCCCTCCCCCGGCAAAACTGAATGAAGCGTTGGACTGAACTGGACAAAAAAAATGCACTTTGGATGCACAACAGCACTTTAAAAAAAACAGTGCTGGTAACGTTCTGTTTTTAAGGATAGCACCATGCCACTTTATTTATTTATAGTTGTGCGTGGTGTTGGTAACTTTTAACTTGTCCATATGAATTGCACGTCATCATACATACTGGGGCTCTTTTTAAATGTTTGTTCATGTTTGGTTTTAGTTTTTAGCTTGTGTTTTTAAATAGGCTCTATGTTTTATGTTGCACTGCCAATAACTGAGGGGAAACGATATTTCATGTTCTTTTGTATGCAAGTACATAGGAAAATGACAAATAAAATGATTCTGATTCTGATTCTGATATGTTATTTTTGTTACCTGTGCTTTCCCTTGTTCTACATTCAACACACTTTGTATATGTGTCAGTTAAAGTATGACTCGAAGCCCTCCTTTTCTTTCCATTTTGACCATGAATGCAGTTGCATTGGTTCTATGCGTTAAATCAACAACAGACATTCAGTCCTGCATGAGACGGACACTAATTAGCCCACGGACCCCCATTTGAAAAGATATGCCCAGGGACCCCCATAAGAGAAGCAGTGATTCTCAACCTGTTTAATTTCAAGAACCCCCAGTTTGACATGCATTAGGCTACGGACCCCCATTTAATGGCATTTCTATCTCTGGTACCCCAAATTGATATTATAAAATCAATGTTCATTTAAAGGTTTCATGACAATAATTATAATTATTTTTCGTTTTTCTTTTAGGTTTTATGACCTCAATTACACCCAAAAAACCTGAACTTTGAACATTCAGTGGATTTTCTGTGGTCTAGGATTTTCTCTGTGTCTGTGAAGCCTTTTGAGCTGCAATGAAAACAGGCAAAACTGTGAAAACAGTGACATCTGCTGTCAAATCCCATTGTCATACATGGGATTTGCTGGCTGTTACGTCACACTCCACAGGAAAATCAGAGCACTTGTTTGAGCCAGAAAACCCATAATACCTGGCTTAGACGTCAAAGTGTGTATGGTGGATGGGGGCTCCCGATGTTCCCTCATGAATTATGCTGCAATTATGCTGCCCCTGCTCCACACAGATTAACAGAGGTTAATCTGTGTGATAAACCAGGTATGTCATCATCATTAGCTAAATGAGCACCACCCATGACAGATGTTTTGGTGGATTAGACCTACGACAGCTTCAGAGAGGCTCAGACGTAAAATGGGGGCATCCCAGAACAACCCTCGACCATAATGGATTAATCACACATGAACTATGATGGAAACTTGCAATGTCCTTGCTCTCCATTCCCTTTATACCCTGTATGTCAATGGGAAAACATGCATCAGGGGAAAAAGCCTAAACTGAGAAGCACTCGGTAGATTGTTAAAGGCGCATTCCACTCATTTTCAACATTTTACCATGTCATTAATATACCTTAGAGCTGTAATAAAAAGTCCCCCCATTCTGTTTCATGACATCATCAAGATGTATGTATTGCTTTTGTTGCTTTGTTTCTTATTGTTATTGCTGTTTTACTGTCGACCGTGTGTTCTTGTTTTATTCTATTATTTTATTTTATTGTACAGCACCTTTTAACGATTGTTTTGAAAGGCGCTTTATAAATAAAATGACCTCACCTTACCTTACCATCTACTTGACTACAGAATCACATTACCCATTTAGACCTGAGATGATTCTAAAAGACTCTTCTCAAAATGTTCTGAAAACAATATGTTTCTATGTCAGTGGTTCTCAAACATTTTCATGTCAAGGACCCCCAAAAATATATGTAATTGGCCGCCGACCCCCATCTGAAAATATGTTGTTCCATGGGACCCTCCAGAAGCAAAGAGTTGAGTTAAAAACGTTCGCTCTGAGAGAATAATATATTCAAAGATTTGCGCCACATTTTCACGATTTTTCAAAAATAGCTACAAGCTCATAGCGCGGCACCGAGTGCCACGCTTTGAGCTTGTAGATCTGCTATTTTTCAATGGCTAAAGTATAACATAATCCTTAAAACACCAAAAGGGGTTCCCGCCCAAAATGGGTTAATGTTCAAACATTACCAGAATAGTGATAGTCCTCTGTGGGTGCAGGCTGAGAGAAGAGGAGCATCTCCAACGTAGCCTGCAAGACAGACACATGAAAGCATGGAAGGGTGGAGTGAGGCATTGATTGATTTAATTATACTTTACCGAGACCATTTTCTACAAAATCTGACAGTTTTCTGAAAAACCATATGCTTCTATATCAGTGGTTCTCAAACTATTTCATGTCAAGGACCCCAGAAATTATATGTAATTGTCCGCCAAACCCCCATCTGAAAATGTGTTGTTCCAGACCCCCCCCCCCCCCCCCCCCCCAGAAGCAAAGATATGAGTTAAAAACGTTCGCTCTGAAAGAATATATTATATTCAAAGATCTGCGCCACATTTTCAAGATTTTTCAGAAATAGCAGAACTACAAGCTCGTAGCGCGCACTCGGTTTCGAGTGTGGCATGTGTGTTCAATTCAACAGGGCTTTATAACCACTTGAATCATAATGTCCATATCCTGGGGGCGAAAATAGCTGATCGCAATGTGATTGTGAGCTTGACTAGAGATCTGCTACTTTCAGTGAAGATTTGCTGTAGAGGAGAAAAAAGGAGGGGACAAAGTATGGACACCTGGGGGACACCATGTCAACCAAGTAGTGATTGAGTGAGTGAGTGAGTGAGTGAGTGAGTGAGTGAGTGAGTGACTGACTGACTGACTGAGTCACTGACTGACTGACTGACTGAATGACCATGAAAGTCAGAATAAATCATAAATGTACTGTAGATACCTCATTCGACCACTGCATCGCCATACAGTATTTAATTTCATATTACACAACAGCTCGTTTTGAGGAAGCTAGCCGTGCTTTAACCACGATATTGGAACGGCTAATCAAAACAAAATAATTCAGCCGTGGCTTTTCTTTCAGAGCGCAGCAGACTCTGTGGCTAGACTAGCTATATAGTTTATTGGGACACTTGTGGTCGTAGTGGCTACATCTGTCATTGAAAAATTATTATTCTTCAGCGATGATCTTAGTTTTAAGGGTAACTGTTGTATAATTGTAATATTACACTCGAGGGTGTTCTTTACACCAGTGGCCAATGAGGCGTCTATATACGGACCAGTGACCAATGAGGCGTCTACATATTTATGTCCATGGAATAAACGTTACCATTGTGTCTCCCTGACAGTGATGTAGACAGTGCAGAGCCAGCTCTATGTTACTGCCCCCTCCTGGTAGGCAGCTGGAACTACACATTGACAACAGGCTCTCCACTACACACCATGCACGCACGCAGGCGCACGCACGCACGCACGCACACGCACACACACACACACACACACACACACACACACACACACACACACACACACACACACACACACACACACACACACACACACACACACACACACACACACACACACACACACACACACACACACACACATTTAATAATTCATGAAATGTGTCACAAAATCATTCTTTCAATGTATGACATGTAGGCTACTACAGATATAAATCTTATCATTACTATGCAATCCGCTTATGTGTTAGAGCTTTGCTATCAGATGCATTTGAGTATTTTATTGTTAGTATTTTTTGTTCTGTCACCTTGAAGTTGTGAGGTGTTACTGTTACCCCGCTCCAGCTGCTCCCGCGGTTTCCACAGCAACCGTTCCCTGGGCGACGCCTTGATTGGTGACATGGCCCGTGACTCCTCCCACTTCAGGGCATGTGGAGGGATGTCTGCCTGAAAGTCAGGACCAATGTTGATGCACCTGAGAGAGAGAGAGAGAGAGAGAGAGAGAGAGAGAGAGAGAGAGAGAGAGAGAGAGTTAGTTATTAACCAATTTAGACCTGAGGACAATTCTACAAATGCCTTCTAAAACAGGTACAAAGGGAGTCTACCAACGCGCCTCAACCTGAAACGGCTGATCCGGTGCTTCACAGGTACAAGGACATCATGAGTTGCATAATGAGAAGAGACTGGAGCAGCACGGACATTTAGAGCCTTTTATTTATGTGCTAAGTATACAAAAAACGTTTCGACCTTGCGGTCTTCATCAGAGTCATAGGGTGGTAGCATTTGGGCATGTCTTAAATACAGGCTGGGCTATCAATGAGCCAATGACAATGACAAGATACAATGATACATGTAATAACCAGTTAATACCAGCAGTCAACAGTTAAGAGGGAAAAATCGCCGTTGAACAGTAAAATAAATAATAAAGTAAAGCCAACTAAATTAAAAACCAATATTTAGGAACAGTGCACATACATAATTAAGGGCCTTGTGGCCAAATATATAGAAAAAGTAAAATACAGAGGTACATCAAAAACAAGACAATAAAACACTCTCAGAGCAAAAAGATGAAAACCTCAGGGACCGTCTGAAAAGGGGCATGTCTTTAAAAAACATGAAAGGCTCAGTTCTTCATTGAGGCCATTGGGTTCTAAAGTGTCAAGTGTGTGTATCCACTGTGCTTCTCTGCGGAGCAATTTGTTGATTATATCACCTCCCTGTGGCAGGGCTGTGATTCTTTCTATTCCCCAAAATTTAAGGGAAGCTGGGGACCCATGGTTAGCCTCTTTGTAATGCCTGGCCATGGCATATTCAAGGTTTTCGGTTCGAATGGCGGTTTTGTGTTCTCCAATTCTTAATTTTAGTTGTGTTTTGGTTTGGCCTATGTATGCTAGTCCACATGGACACTTGAGCATATATATTACATGTGTTGAGTTGCAGTTAATAAAGGATGATATTTTGTGTTTTTTACCTGTGCGTGGATGGGTAAAGAAATTAGAATTAAAGGAATTGGAGCATTGTGCGCAGTTACCGCATTTATAAAAGCCTTGGGGGGGGTTTGAGAGCCATGTCGAGGGAGGGGGGGCATTCATGTCCGAGTGGACTAGACGGTCTCTGAGGCTTCTGGAGCGTCTGAAAGAAAAGAAAGGTGTGTCAGTACATATGCTTGCAAGTTTGGGATCACTTTTCAGGATGTGCCAGTGTTTAAGGATTGTATTTTTAATTACCCCTGCCGCTGGTGTGAAAGGTGTGGAGAAACAGAGTCGTGTTGGTGTCTGCTTTTTCTTTTTTGTAAGGAGGGATGTTCTGTCAGTGTGAAGCGCACTGTTATAGGCTGTATCCAAGTTTTCTTGGTTATAATATAGCCTCTATCTCTAAAGCGATTAGTGAGGTCAGTAGCTTTTGATATAAAGTCCGTAGTGGAGCTACAGTTACGTCTGAGGCGTAAGTATTGGCCTTTAGGGATGAGCTGTTTTGAGTGGTTGCTATCCGCTCTAAGTAGGGTGTTCCTGCTGAGCGGTTTCCGGTAGATGGTGGTGTTAAATAAGCCATCTGCGCTCTTGAATATTGTCAAGTCTAAAAAGTTAATTCTGTCGTTATCAAACTCCATGGTGAAAGTTAAGTACTTATTGAAGGAACAAATGCAGCTCATTGGTGGTACCTTTCCATATTAAAGCCACATCATCAATTACAGTGTAATTTAGGAAGGAAAATGTTGTTAACAGGGTTATAGATAAACCGTTCTTCCCAAAAACCCATGACTAGACAGACATATGAAGGGGCAAATGCACTGCCCATGGCAGTCCCTTGACATTGTAGGTAGGTGCCAGAGAATTTGAAAAAAATGTTAGAAAGAATGATCTCAGCTAGATCAGTCAAAAAGGCTGAGGGGGGGGCAATGTGTGTGCCGGGCGTGTACTTAGATAGTGAGAAATACCTTCTAGGCCGGCATTTATGTGTATAGGCTCTGCACATCAAATGTAAACCACATCGTCATGTTCACACTTCAAGTTATGAATTAAATTAAGAACATCAGTCGTGTCGCCAAGGTAAGAAGGTAGATTTTGTACATGGTTTCTTAAAAAATAGTCAACATATTGAGACAGGGGCTCGGTTAAGCTGCCTATGGACGACTCTATAGGGCGGAGGGGTGGGTTCACCAGGGTTTTATGAATTTTGGGAACACCATAGATGACTGGGCACACTGGGTGATCTTTAACCAAAAATGCATTTTCCTTGTCTGTAATGAAGCCTCTCTTGTGAGACGCATCGAGGAAGGCATCGATCTCAGCTTTAACATTCATAGTGGGGTTAGAGGATAAGGGAGAGTTGGCTATTGATGCCTAGGTTATATTGACCACCACTGCTCCGCCTTTATCGACTGGGCGTATTATAATGTAATATTTTCCATTTGGGTCATATTTGGTTTGCCTTTGATTGTTAGGCAGTTTTTTGCCAGGTCATTTACAACCAATTGGCCAAACGTGACAGTGCCGCTCGAGCTTGTAGATCTGCTATTTATCAATAGCTAAAGTATAACATAATGCTTAAAACATCAAAAGGGGTTCCTGCCCAGAATGGGTTTTAAGTTATCATTTGAATTTAGGGCCTAAATGGAAACAAGACCGCAAGGACGGAAGTGTTTGACTGTACAATCAATCAATCAATCAATCAATCAATCAATCAATCAATCAATCAATCAGCTATTAGCATAAGACTGAGCAGAAAGGATGAACAACAAAAAAACACCACCACAAACTTTTAAAATAATTGCATTGTTGTTGTATTATAATGTTCCAAGAATAGTGACAATAGAAGATCTACAAGCTCATGCATCTGATGCTTTGTGAGCTTGTAGAGCAGATATTTTGTCACTTGACGAAGTACATAGGGTTCATGTGGTTAAGCAAAAATCCCCTCTCTGTTTTCTTTTTTGCGTTTCTTTTTTCCACTCATGTGCTTAGTTATTAGTTATTAGTATTGTCATGACTACATGGCATGCCTATACTTACGGTAAGAGTTCACAGCCCTTCCCTTCCTCTCCGCTGCTTGCTGTCTGTTCTTCTTCAACATGGAAGGATGAAAGGGAGGCATAGAGGCCTGTGCCTCTGCGCTTTGGGTTGAGGATCGGACGCGGGATGTAGTGGGCCTTCCTGAAGCCCCTGCTGGAGTGAAGCACGCTGGGAAATGGAGTTCCAGTGTAGATCTGCAGGGTCACATTATGTCAGAGGATAGCAGACAGGTTAGATTTTAGACAGCTCTGCCACTTGACAAGTATTTGAGACTACTTTTTTTGTTCCTTCTTAAGCCAGATTCAGGGTTGTGCTCCGAATCTGGTGATTTGGACTGATCCTTCACCAGCTGATATAGCTGACCTATCAGATTTGGAGGACTTGGAGGATTTTTTAACCACTTGACGACATTTTTATTAACCTTTTTCCATTTGGGTTTGTTTTTTTCTTTCTGTTATATAAGCATTGCAATGTAGGAAGTTTGACTACTCCAAAAAATCACCACAATCTGAGTCCTCCGTTCTACAACCTTTATATTAACACGCAATATACATCTGGTTTTAGATATTTTAGATTTTAGAAGGGAGCCCAGTGTTTCTGATGTCATGGACACTGGGCTCACTTACTTCCTGGACTACATGTTGTCTCAGTAACACCGTGGGCTCACTTACTTCCTGGACTACATGTTGTCTCAGTAACACCGTGGGCACATTTGAGCCGACAGGCGCGGCCAAAGGAAGCCGACGCCCGACGTCTTTCTGGCTTTTTAGACAGCTGGTGGATGGAAAAGAAGCTCCACCTCTGCGTTTCGGGGAATCTGTCCGTTTCATTTCATGTTTTACATGCAATTCAGTTTGCTCAAACTGTGTCTCCAGCTAAAAAGAAGCCAGTGCCAAACAAATTAGTTTAACTGCAAATCCATGCAAATAACATTGTTATCATTTATCCCCAAATGCCAAATCTTGCTTATACCTGATGTGATCGGCCGAGAGATCCATTCTGCACTTTGTGCAATGCCACATAAGGAGTGAGCCTCTTCCCTGCCTCGTAGCGTCGACCGGAGAGGTGGGACAGGATTTGGGAAGCATCGGGGGACGGACGGGTTGATGAAGGCGAGGATGAGGAGGTGAAAAACGGTGCCTCTGGGGTCTGGGGACTGTTGTTGTGATTGGCTGACGGAGAAAGAGATACCGGGAAGAAATTAAATAAGATGAGAACGCCTCGGGATCCACATGGGGAGTGGCATTGCCATCCAGTGGTGTGCACAGATAGACACTAGGGGGTGCTAGAGCACCACCTGCCCTTGCCCTCTGGACAGCAATGTTCCCTTTTTTTGTACAGTATGTGGACCTGGTGACATTGATCAATTCTTGATTTAAAAAAGCTTCTAATATATTATTTATGCCCCAAAATCTATAAATCTCACACTATTAAGGCAACTGGCCGGTTCCACGTGCTGCACAAGGTGCCCTTTTTCACTTGAGCACCTGCCCCTCTAAATGTCTCTGCACGCCACTACTGTAGCCTGTGATGTCGTCTATGACAGGGCTTTTCAACTGATTGTGAATGAGGGACCACCACCCTGACTTAGAATGAACCTGGGGACCACTCACTGTGTTGTGTTGAGATGGGGATATGGGCTAAGTTTTTTTTGTTTTTGGCAGCAAAATTTAATTTTAGTTTTAGTCATAGTCTCTTGAATATAGTTTTCATTTAGTTTTAGTCACATTTTGGTCACCTGCAATGTTCTAGTGTTAGTGTCATAAGTGTCATAAGATTTTAGTCGATGAAATCTACAGTTGATTTAGTCGACTAAAATGTGTTTTGATGTGCCTTGATGTCGTTGTAATGGCAGACACTTTGGTTGCATGCTGAAAATAGTAGATCTACAAGCTTAGAACTTGTAGATCTGCTATTTTCAGCATGCAACTTAGCATAAAACTGGATCTCTAGCCCACTAGTCCCTCCCTAACATTTTAGTCTAGTTTTTATTTGTTGACAAAATTGTCACTATAATTAGTCATAGTTTTAGTCATCATGGCTTAGTTTTCATTTAGTTTCCATTTAGTTTTAGTCAGTGAAAAAAGGTAGTCGGCGAACAATTTTCGTCTTAGTTCTAGTCGACGAAATCAACACTGGCTAAGATGAGTGTTTTTGTAACATTTGCTAGTTGCTATGTGTCCCATGTGTATAACATTGTACAGTAAAGTTCTAACATCATGACGACGTAGTATTTAAAACACTATTTAGGGAGGACTTAAAAGTAGAAGTAGATCCAATCTGTCTGGGGGCAACCCATTCCATGCAACAGCTGAAAAAAAAAGAGGCCACATGCACGCACGCACGCACGCACGCACACTGCCTTATACCCGTCAGGTTCCCATATTCACCGAAATGGGAGGATCTCAGGTGGCCCTCGCCGATGCTCTCGGAATCTCCTGTCTGCTGTGGCAAGCAGTGAGACTGCAGCGGAAGCTTCCATATCGCTCCAGAGGGGTGGCCAGATGGCAGGGACTGTACGTGTGCGGGGAAAAACTGGAGCATACCAAGTGGTCCTAACCCCTTCAACGCCGAGTATCCCACTCCCTCAAATGAGTCCACGTTGGAAGGGGAGAGGGAGAGGGGAGGCAGTGGTGTGGGAGGGGGGCTAAGAACTGAGGGCATATGGTACGAGGCGGGGGGAGGAGGGGACAGAGAAGGGAGAGAGGGAGAGCTTGAGGGAGGATGGCGCGAGTCAAACGGCGTGTCCAAAACACAGCTGGCGTGGCTTGACGACGTGATCAGTCCGGGACCACCTTCTTCTCCCTTTCCCAGCCAAAACCTCCACATGTGGCCCATAGGATCGCTGATCAGGGGGAATCCTCCTCTCTTGCGCTGGGAGAGAAACGCCTCGGAGAACGAGTCCAGCTTCTGGGTGTGCGGCGGTTGACACGTGGCAGAGGCCGCTGCGGGCGCCTGAGAGTCCGCCCCGGCTCTGCATCGGTCCGCCTGACTCGGTGACGGGAACGGAGTCAACCAGCTCCCATGAGGCTTCAACTCGGCCTGCTGAGACGGATCGTAGCCGCGACTCCAGCCGGATCCAAACTCCTCCTCTCCCCCTCCTAAATGACTCTCGGTTGACTTAGCGTCGCTAAATGCAAAGGTAGAACCCCGGTGTTTAGAATAGTGGCTCCTATTAGCCTCTCTGCAGTACACCGACTTGTCTTTAGCCTTGCAGCTAAAGTCGTCGTAATCCGCCTCAACCTTGACCGTGGCAAAATCGTAGACGCCATCTCGTACGTCCTCGCAGCTCCTGAAGTAATGGAGGTCATTTTTGTTACCCGTTTGATAAAAGTCCTCGACTGGACTTTTGCGACTGGACTCCCCCTCGTCCCAAGACTGACCCTTGTTATAGCCGCCGTACCAGCTGTTGTTAAAATGGCTCTTCAACCCACCGTCCGCGTCAAAATGACTTCCTACACTTCCTCCATCGGGGCCGTTGCCACTCACACTCACGTACCCTACGCTGTCCGCGCTGCTCTGCCCGCTCACGCCTGGGAAAATGTTTGGAGTGGAGATTGAGCCAGACGACACCACCCGTATACTTCCGTACTGCTCCAGGGGCTCAAGGGGAGGTTGGGAGGAAAAGTATCCCAGCTCAGGACTCGGGTAGTTGGGGATTGTCACACGGAGAGAAGGGCGGTGCAGGTGCTGATGGTTGGAGTAAGGATGGATGGATGAGTGATCTTCCATGATTCACCTGTGTGAGGGAAAGAGAGTATGTATTTATAGATTTTTTGGTTTAATTTGGCTTTTTGGACAAGTTAATGCAAAACATTGAAATACTGTATTGCTGCCATTTGTTTCAAAAGATTATCCAAAGCTAACCTTTCCTATCTGTAGATTAACTATTTCAGACAGCAAATGTACACATCTCATGGTTTTTAATTGTAAGATAGATTTCTCTCAGTTGCAATGTAACACAGCTCTGTTTACACAGTGCTTAATTCCCTTTTAATTGTACATACATTATTTTGTTTAGTTTGTATTGTTCCACTTTTTGCATTGGCAATGTATGTTTGTTTTCTCATGCCAATAAAGTCTCATTTTAGTGGGAACTTTGGTATAAGCTATAGTCTTTTTTATTGGCCTAAAACATTGTCTATATAGGCTACATACATTCATGAATCCACTTGCTGACCGGCTGTTCGTATTGGGCAATTATTTGTTTCATTAACATCCTATGGCAGGCAAAATTGACAAAAATGTCAAACTTTCCTTATGCTTTAAGTAGCACATTTGACATGGCAAACTAGGGGGGTTTCATGATTCTGAATCCATTCCAAGCATTAGTTTTGCACAAAAAACACTCCTTAGCTAAAAACGGCCATAGACGTCATGACTAATGTGATGAGGTGAGCACATTTGGGCAAGTGGCTATAGCTGTTTTTAGCCCAAGGAGTGTACATGCTACTTAAAGCAAATGGAAAGTTTGACATTTTTGCCTGTCATAGGATGTTAATGGTAGGGTCACAAGAAACCTGTATTAAAAAAATTGCCCAATACCGACAGCCGGTCAGCAAGTGGATACATGAATATATATATAGACAATACTTTAGGCCAATAGAAAACACTAATTTCCCACCTGTCCACCTCGACTGCCGGACTAATTGAATTGAGAGAGCGGATGACACGCAGCAAAGAGCCTCAGGTCGGACGCAGGTGGGATCTGATCCCAGGCCAGCTGCAGAAAGGAATACAGCCATATTTATGTGCTGACCCGGGCAACGGGGGAGCCCAAAGACAGATATTTTGTACAAAAGTAAGCCATGTCACATAAGCCATGCGCAAGACGCCAACTTGAAGAAGTACACGACACGTATAGACCTTCTGTTGTGCAATGCTAGCGTTCTCTTTCGATTACCACACTGTTGTAATTAGGGCAATGTCTGTGTCAGAGAAAGAGAGTGTGAGCGAGAGGAGGAAGAGAAAAAACAAGATGAATACATTATTCTTACGCACAAAATTCAGATTTTTGTTTTACCAGTTCCTTTGTTGTCTATATTTCGTCCCGTGTTCATTTGTCCTCTGGTTTCACATCTTCTGCCCGTCCTATATAATAGTCATAGTCTACTCAACATCCTTTCTCTCTGCTTTCGTGCTCTCTCTAGAGTTCTCTCCTCTGACATTGCTTTCTGTCCATTTCCCACTTTAAAAAGTTCAGTCTGTTCAAAGTCCCGCCCTCTCTCTCACACACGCGCACACGCAGGCAGGCATGCGCACACACACACACACACACACACACACACACACACACACACACACACACACACACACACACACACACACACACACACACACACACACACACACACACACACACACACACACACACACACACACACACACACTCTCTCTCTCTGTGGTGTGAAACATCACTTCTTCACAATTCACACACGAGCGCACACACACGCAGTCACAGGTGTGGAAGGAGATCATAAGGTAACGATGTTGTCGCTGTCTCTCGTTGTCGTGGTAACCACATCCTGAGGAAACTAACAGTGACGGATCACCCTCCCATCTATCTTTCACTCTCTCTCTCTCTGCCCCCCCCCCCCCCCCCCCCACATGGCTCTCTTCTCTCTTCTCTCTCTCTCTCTCTCTCTCTCTCATGTTTGTATTAATGCTTCATCTTTTTTCACTTCTCACGATAATCTCCCGGTTGGTCGCATTCTCTCCCTCATTCCCTCTTTATCAACTGTCCTTTTTCACCTTTTTTATCTTGCCTCTCCTCTCTTTATATTCAATGTTATGTTATACTACAGTAACTAAACCAAACTAAACTTAACTAAAAGTATACCCGTCTACATCTACATTTCTCTCTCTCTCTCTCTCTCTCTCTCTCTCTCTCTCATGCTGTTCGTTAAGCATGGATCATTATTACAGTATAGTGTTCTATTTCATTTTAAGGTCTACACATAACAAATAGAAGGTGCCACAATATGAAACAGATCACTAGAATGCATAAAGGTGTGTGTCTGTCTGTCTGTGTGTGTGTGTGTGTGTGTGTGTGTGTGTGTGTGTGTGTGTGTGTGTGCGTGCATGCGTGCGTGCGTGGATGATTACGAGAGCAAGACACTTGAGCTGAGTCAGTTGACAGGAAGTGTGAGAAGACAAAACAGGAAGGAAGACAAATAGCAAACATCGAGGGCTCAGGGAACCCTCAACAACCCCCCACGCAGACACACACACACACACACACGCACGCACGCACGCACGCACACACACACACACACACACACACACACACACACACACACACACACACACACACACACACACACACACACACACACACACACACACACACACACACACACACACACACACACACACATACTTACTTTATATATATATCATATATGACGGCTGACGATTATAGCAGAGACACAATAATCGTATGCCCTAGGCTGCCAAATATAAAAACAAATAGTCTGCAACTATAGCCCAGCTCTGAGATGGTAGTTGGTATTTTATTACCTTAGTCATGAAGGCTTCCTCTAGGCTGTGGTCAAAGGTCAATTAGGCCATCTCTAATACAGACACTTCCCTGTATTCTTCATCAACCATAACAACACACACACGCCACACACACACACACACACACACACACACACACACACACACACACACACACACACACACACACACACACACTCTAAAAGCGCAATTGCCATTAATCAACAGCAATGGCGGTAAGAGTGGTATAAAAAATAGGCTTCAATTGACCTACGGCAATGGCGGTGAAAGAATAAGTTAAAAACTCATTATGGCTGATGTTTACAGCAGCAATGGGCAGGGTTTTTTTGTAAACAATTGAGACCTTCCCTGTACTGTTTGAGGTGTATGTGTGTGTGTGCACGTGCGCACGGGTCTGTATTCGTGCATGTGCATTTGTGCCTGTGCAACGGATATTCTTCTAATCAAAAGGAGAAATCAGTGAGTAAAGGTATTACTTGTTACAGTTAATTATGATTCATTGATGATTCATTGATAATTCATTTCATATTCCATCCTGACAAGAGGGGCAGAATTTTCCTTCAGCTTCCCATAAATGAGAATTTATATTTACAGACCCACTCCTAAAGTAGGAGGTCACCACGTCAAAGGAGACTAAAAGTATAGTCTCAATAAAGTAAATGCAATAATTTACCTGAACATACATTTCGGCCATTTGAAAATAGCCAATCTACAAGCTCTCAATGCAAGCTTGTAGATCGGCTATTTTCAATAGATTTTCTACACATTTTGAACTTGTGAAATTCTGCAATATGAATACTTTTACTTTTAGTACTTTAAGTACGGTTTGATGCCAATACTTTTGTACTTTTACTCAAGTACATTTTCAATTCCGTACTTTCACTTGTAATAAAGTAGTTCTAAATTGCAGTATTGGTACTTTTACTTTTCAAACAATTGAGTACTTTTCCCACGGTCTATAGTCCTAGTGTGAAACCAGCAGAGAACCACAGCAAGAGCTGATGACCGGATGTTTGATGTAATATCTTGTGTCACTACGACAGGTCTACGCAAAGAGGACACTCAGTCATCAGCCTGCTTAGAGCCTCTTGAAGCCCGTATCAAACGTCTGTTTTGTATAAACACTGAGAAGCTACACACGTCGTACGCTGAGGTGTAACCTAGGCCGTGATGTTGCATCTGAGATATCCCATCAAGTGCTTAGTGTCTATGTTATGTCAACATGATGAAAAGCACCCCCACCAGACCATGCACATCTACGGGAGAAGAAAACAAAACCATGCAGTGCCATCTACTATAAGAGTCACTGTACATTATGATAAAACTGCTGAACAGAAAAATAAATATATATATAAATAGTTTCTTATTACCTTTTAAGGGCACACGCACAGTCGCACACGTGTCTGCTCTGTGTCTATGGGTGTGTTTGTGTGTGTGTGTGTGTGTGTGTGTGTGTGCGTGCGTGCGTGTGTCAGACTAAGACTGAGAGTCAGTCATGACTCATGACGGTGGTGGGTGGGGGAGTGGTGGTGGGTTTTCGAAGCAGGGCTGCATGGGGACAACAGGGTGGGGGCAGAATAAGCTCTCTATTTTATTTATTATTTAGTATTAGTTTTTCGTCAGTGAAAAAAGGTAAATGTTGTCAATTTCGTCAATGAAATCAACACTAGTACGCCATAGATCCGAAACTCCGGTGCTATACAGTAGATTGACATTTAGAGTTCTAATAATAATGATGAAGTACCGGTAGTGTGTTTGTTTGTTTTGCGAGCCATATGGCATTACCATGATGCGAGTGAAGTGTCCACATGCCTTCCTGTACGAGACACAGACAGAGGAGAAGAAAACGGCACCATTTTATCATGAGCATTAGTGAGGACTTTATATCTGGATTTCTTATAAAGCAAAGCAGCCAGTCATTTGGTAACCATGTTATCTGGTTGTCGACGATGAGAGGAAACTGGTTAAGAAACTCGAAGCTAGATGTGGTGTCTGGAAAGTTCACAGACACGAAACCAATAGACATTACGCACACACGCACGCACGCACGCATCTGTGTGAGGGTTTTACAAAATACATTTGCAATATTGAACCAATGATTGACAAGTAATAAAAAGCTCTTCTGACTACTGGTAAACCTATAACTCCATTGGATCTTCAAACTGTCAGTAAAACCACCTAACTCAAACTTAGGAGATAGTTGTTATTTTTCCCATCATTGATCTGAATGAGAAGTCGCACCGAAAAAACCCCTCTTAACTCCACTTGAGCTGTATTTGGGTAAGTTGATAATTTGTGGACACATTCAAGTATCTGACCATGTATAAAGTCACCATACCAACTTTGATGAGGCAGTATTGTGTCGTTCTAAAAACATATATATATTATCATTTTGATTTGGTGGTCGGTGACCAGCCTGCGTTGAAGGCCTCGTTATGCTACTGATTGGCAAAATGCCCTGGAGTTGCTTTCAACTTAATGTTAAAAGTTGAAACAAGAGCTCCATCTTGTGGAAATAGCAAGTTATTGACACACACTCGCACACACGCACGCACGCACGCACGCACGCACGCACGCACGCGCACACGCACACGCACACGCACACGCACACGCACACGCACACGCACACGCACACACACACACACACACACACACACACACACACACACACACACACACACACACACACTCTTCTGAAAGTTGTACATCTAAAGACTTCATGAAAACTATTTTTGAATACTTTTGCTATTTTATTTTTAATTTTTTTTAGATATTTTTTTGCGGCTTACGCCTTTTATTGATTTTTGAAGGGACAGACAGTAGGCTGACAGGAAACGGGAGAGAGATGGGGGGATGACATGCAGTAAAGGCCGTGTCGGGTCCGGGAGTCGAACCCGCGGCACACTGCGACTGGATTACCAGTCCGGTGCCCAGACCGTTACGCTACGGCCTGGGCCTACTTTTGCTATTTTTACATTAAAACATACTGTATACATTATTTTAGAATACCTTTCCTGTATAAAAAACCCATTATGAATGCATGTATGCACTGTATAAGTATGAACGGATGAATGATAAAATCAATGTACGATGCAATACATTACAAGTAATCATTTTATTTGGTGACATTTCACCTGAGAAGTGTCAACATTTCATGTTGAAAAATAATACAGCATTATAGCATTATTATAATCTTTTTGTTTTTTCCCCCCTTCTAGGCTAAATCTATCATTTGCTGTTTCTCACTACATGTTCCACAGTGTCACCACACATCTCTACAACAAACACTACTCTGTATTGTTTAATGCCACCATGTCCTCCATCTTCTCAAATAATCCCTCTATTAGAGGGTTGTTTAACTTGCCGGTCAA
Source organism: Protomyctophum parallelum (assembly GCF_964188405.1). Taxonomy (NCBI): domain Eukaryota; kingdom Metazoa; phylum Chordata; class Actinopteri; order Myctophiformes; family Myctophidae; genus Protomyctophum; species Protomyctophum parallelum. The sequence goes on along the minus strand of NC_139716.1, from coordinate 16,790,651 downwards.
CATGTGATACCTGCCCCCGCATTTCTCTACGAGCGCCATTAGATCCCCGTTCCTCAGGATGTGCTGCTCGGTGCTCTCCCCTAAAGTTTCCCCCCAGGTGAACAGCAGCAGTGTGCGCCGCCACATCTCCTCCCCAAACAGTCCCACGTGGTCCTCCACGGCCTTCCTGTATTTCGGAGTAATGGTCAGGTAGGCCGGTATGACCAGGAGGAGGACGTGCGGTCCCGGGTGCGACAGGGAGATGCTGTCCAGAATATTCTGTCTCTGCGCCGCGTCGCTTGGGTCCGGTCCGTTACGCCACCCGAGACCCAGTGGCTCTACGACGCTGACGTTCCGACCGGCTATCTGACCTCTCCAGGGCTCGGAGCTTGACCCGTCGGCCTCTCTGCCCAGAATGGTGACTCCTGCTGGGTAGAGGGAGGACCGGTTCTCCCGTAACATCACCACCCTTAACTCTGACTCGGGGAGATTTTTGTTTACTGTGCTGCGGTGGTCGTGACTTGGAGACATTAACGTGTCCCCTCTGATGACCTTTGCTTCTTCCGGTTTGTTTCCCTTCTTCCTCTTGTTTTCCATCTCCTCCTCCCACATTTCTGATACACTGCCTTTCATCTCCACCTTTCGTCCCCTCTCCTCTGTGCTCGCCACGTCTCCCAGTCGTGTGTCAGACTGACATTTATTGCTCTCAGAAGCTGATGAGGCCATTTCTACTCTCTGATCTTCCGTTTCTTTCGGGCCTTGGGCTCTCCTATCCGATTCTGTTCCTCTCACTCCCTCTTCCTTCCTGTCTGGCTCCTCCTCCACCACACCCACCTCCTGGTACATGACATGAGCGTCCCCCACTGACCCCGCGGCACTCTTGACTGCAGTCATCAGTTCACATTTCCTATGAGCTCTGTGTAATTTATGCGCGTCGACGTTGCTCGTGTCCACCTCATAGTCTCCATTACGCCGCTCGGAATCTCCGGGCATGGCATCTCTTTCCTTACTTTGCTGATCTTGCTCCCTTTTGCACACCTCCGCCTCCCTCCTTTCAAGACTGTTCTCCCAGCTGTTCGGTTTCTTGATCGTATCCCTTACGCCATTCTCTCTGCCGTGAAGTTCTCCTTTTGGTTTTGTCGCTTTCATCCTCTCCACCTCACGCTGCAGTGTTTCATTGGCCCGTTTCAAAGCTAGATTGCTCTCACGCAAAACGTTCTGGATTTCAGAGTCCTTGCTTTTCACTTGCTCTTCATATATACACAGAAGTTCAGTAATCTCTTCCTCCCGACGCACATGTTCACTTCTCTGCACCTCGCACTCCCTCTCATGCTCCTCATACTTCTCTCGTAGGTCCACTATCTCTTTTGTTATTTTCTCACTTTGTTCTTGCAGTTCTTTGACTCGGCCTTGGCTCTCCTCGTATTTCTTGGTGATGTCTGAAATGCATCTCTTGCTGTCTTCCTCCACTTCTCGCAGCTGGCTCTTGGCTATTTCCTTCTCCTGTGTTGTGGATTCAATATCCTGCTTTATGCTGGCGATCTCCCTCTCGTACTCCCCTATCATGTTTGTCGTCTCCTTTTCCACCTTGCCTGTCAACTCCTTCAGTTCCGACTTCGTCTGCTCGATTGTTTGCCTCAGCTGGGAAATCTCTTTTTCATTCTCGCCGGCTCTCCGGTTCAAGCTGTTGAGCTCTGCTTCTTTCTCTTGGAGTTTTTGTGTCACTTCAGCATCTCGCTCTCTCACACACTCAGCATGGTGCCGCTGTATTTCAGTGATTGTGCATGTGTTTAGTTCATTGTTCTCTTCCAGCTGTTTCAAAAGGTTTGCAGAGCTCTCTGCCGCTTCCTCCAGCTCTTTATCTTTCTGTGTCACTAGTTCTTGTGTTTTGATGAGTCCTTGTGCATTCCTCTCAATAATTTCTTTCAGTTGTTCAATCTCTTCTTCCCTCCTCTCATCCCTCTCACTTTGTTCCTCCCTCCATTTGGTCTCTCTGGTGTCAGTTTGCTGCCTCGTCTGTTCCATCTCCATTTCCCGTTCTTTCACATTTTTCGCCTTTTCGTTTACGATACACAACTTAATCTCTTTCATGTCTTGTTCTTTCTCTTGTAGTCTTTGTTCCAACTCTCTCCTGTGATTTGCATCAAGCCTTTCCCTCTCCTCCTGTAGCTGAAGGTTGTTCTCTATGTGCCGTTTCAGCTCAATCGTCTCTCGTTCCTTGTCGTGCAGTATTTGTTCCATCTTTCCATTCTGAACTTGAACAACCTGTTCTTTCTCGTCCTTTTCTCGCCGTTCTCTTTCCATCGCACTCGCATGCTGGCGTTTCAACTCCACAATCTCTTGTTCTTTTTCTTGAATTACGTTTGCCATTTCTTTTTCATGATTTAGAATAATTTCTTCCTTCTCTTTTTCATTTTCTTGCCTTGTCTCGTCTGTTTGGAGTGTATGCTGCTGTTTTAACTCTACAATATCTCTTTCCTTTTCTTTCATTTTTTGGGTGATCTCTGATGTATAATTGAGTAAAATTGTCTCCTTTTCTTTTTCATGTTCTCGTCCCGTTTCCTCCATTTGGATGGCGTGCTGTTGCTTTAACTGAGATGTCTCTTGACTAATCTTCTCAAGTTCATCTGCATGCTGTTGCTTCATCTCTTTAATCTCTCTTTCTGCTTCTTGTTGTATGAGACTTATTTCAGCCCGGTGACCTTGGTTGACCTTTCCCATACCTGCCTCATGTTCTCTTAACTCTCTTTGCATTTCTTCCTGGTGTTGAACAACGTTCAATTCTATCAGTTTTTCCATCTGCTTAATTTTCCTCACCATGTCGTCTTCATGCTGCAGTTTCATGCCTTGCATCTCTCTTTCATTCTCTTCTATTTTTCTCTCCAGCTCTCTTCGATGCTGTGATGTCAGCTCTTCCACTTTCTCCTCAAATGCTCTCTTGGTCTCAAATTTCACACCTTCTATCGCCACGCCTTTTTCACCCTGTCTTCTTTTCATCTCTGCCTGCATTTCAAGACATTCTGTTTTCATTTCAAGTGTCATGTCTTTCATCTTCTTGTCCTTTTCACTCAGTCTACTTTCCATCTCTGCCTGCTTTTTTTCACACATTGTCTTCATTTCAAGTTCTTTGCCTTCCATCTCCTTGCCTTTTTCAGTCAGTCTACTTTCCATCTCTGCCTGCATTTCCTGACATTTGTTCTCCATTTCAAGTGTCATGTTCTTCATCTTATTGTCCTTTTCACTCAGTCTACTTTCCATCTCTGCCTGCTTTTCTTTACACAACGTCTTCATTTCAACTTTCATGCCTTCCATCTCATTGTCTTTTTCAGTCAGTCTCCTTTCCATCTCTGCCTGCTTTTTTTCACACATTGTCTTCATTTCAAGTTCTTTGCCTTCCATCTCCTTGCCATTTTCAGCCACTCTCCTTTCCATCTCTGCCTGCTTTTCTTTACACACTGTCTTCATTTCAACTTTCATGCCTTCCATCTCATTGTCTTTTTCAGTCAGTCTCCTTTCCATCTCTGCCAGCTTTTCTTGACGCATTGTCTTCATTTCAACTTTTATGTCCTCCATCTCCTTTTCTTTTTCATTCAGTCTTCTTTCCATCTCTCCCGTGAGCTTGCATTCCACCTCCACCATCTTTTGTCTGTTGTCCCTCTCTTTGCTGACATCTTCACTCTCACGCTGTAAAACAATGTCCTCGTAGTGCCTTTCTGACTCACGTATGTCTGCTTGTAAATCCTCAACTTTTTTCTTCAACTCCGCCTTCTCTTTCCCCTGCAGCTCTACCCTTTCTGATAAATTCTTAATTTCATCCTTCAACGCCTGGTGCCTTACTCTGTTCTCACCCTCCCTCTGTTTTCTCTCATGGTCTTTCTCCGAGCCGAGGCGCTCCAGGTCGAGCAGCTTAATCTGCTGCTCGTCGATTCTCTCAATCAGCTCAATCGTCTCTCGTTCCTTGTCGTGCAGTATTTGTTCCATCTTTCCATTCTGAACTTGAACAACCTGTTCTTTCTCGTCCTTTTCTCGCCGTTCTCTTTCCATCGCACTCGCATGCTGGCGTTTCAACTCCACAATCTCTCGTTCTTTTTCTTGAATTACGTTTGCCATTTCTTTTTTATGATTTAGAATAATTTCTTCCTTCTCTTTTTCATTTTCTTGCCTTGTCTCGTCTGTTTGGAGTGTATGCTGCTGTTTTAACTCTACAATATCTCTTTCCTTTTCTTTCATTTTTTGGGTGATCTCTGATGTATAATTGAGTAAAATTGTCTCCTTTTCTTTTTCATGTTCTCGTCCCGTTTCCTCCATTTGGATGGCGTGCTGTTGCTTTAACTGAGATGTCTCTTGACTAATCTTCTCAAGTTCATCTGCATGCTGTTGCTTCATCTCTTTAATCTCTCTTTCTGCTTCTTGTTGTATGAGACTTATTTCAGCCCGGTGACCTTGGTTGACCTTTCCCATACCTGCCTCATGTTCTCTTAACTCTCTTTGCATTTCTTCCTGGTGTTGAACAACGTTCAATTCTATCAGTTTTTCCATCTGCTTAATTTTCCTCACCATGTCGTCTTCATGCTGCAGTTTCATGCCTTGCATCTCTCTTTCATTCTCTTCTATTTTTCTCTCCAGCTCTCTTCGATGCTGTGATGTCAGCTCTTCCACTTTCTCCTCAAATGCTCTCTTGGTCTCAAATTTCACACCTTCTATCGCCACGCCTTTTTCACCCTGTCTTCTTTTCATCTCTGCCTGCATTTCAAGACATTCTGTTTTCATTTCAAGTGTCATGTCTTCCATCTCCTTGTGTTTTTCGGTCAGTTTTCTTTCCATCTCTGCCTGCATTTCCTGACATTCTTTCTCCAAGTCAAGTTTCATGTCCTTCATCTTCTTGTCCTTTTCACTCAGTCTACTTTCCATCTCTGACTGCTTTTCTTTACACAACGTCTTCATTTCAACTTTCATGCCTTCCATCTCATTGTCTTTTTCAGTCAGTCTCCTTTCCATCTCTGCCTGCTTTTTTTCACACATTGTCTTCATTTCAAGTTCTTTGCCTTCCATCTCCTTGCCATTTTCAGCCACTCTCCTTTCCATCTCTGCCTGCTTTTCTTTACACACCGTCTTCATTTCAACTTTCATGCCTTCCATCTCATTGTCTTTTTCAGTCAGTCTCCTTTCCATCTCTGCCAGCTTTTCTTGACACACCGTCTTCATTTCAACTTTCATGTCCTCCATCTCCTTTTCTTTTTCATTCAGTCTTCTTTCCATCTCTCCCATGAGCTTGCATTCCACCTCCACCATCTTTTGTCTGTTGTCCCTCTCTTTGCTGACGTCTTCACTCTCACGCTGTAAAACAATGTCCTCGTAGTGCCTTTCTGACTCACGTATGTCTGCTTGTAAATCCTCAACTCTTTTCTTCAACTCCGCCTTCTCTTTCCCCTGCAGCTCTACCCTTTCTGATAAATTCTTAATTTCATCCTTCAACGCCTGGTGCCTTACTCTGTTCTCACCCTCCCTCTGTTTTCTCTCATGGTCTTTCTCCGAGCCGAGGCGCTCCAGGTCGAGCAGCTTAATCTGCTGCTCGTCGATTCTCTCAATCAGCTCTTCGATCTCCCTCTCTTTCAGCTCCAATTTGAGGAGGCCGTCGTCTTTTTCACGGGTGCACTGGCGTAAAGTGGCCAGGATCCTGTCGTGTTCGGCGTTCATATCCTGAATCTCTCTCTCCTTGTCATCCGTCAGCCACCTCATCCTCTCCTCCAGCTCTCCCATTCCGTTCTTTGTCTTCTCGCCGCTCCTTCTCTCCTCCTCCTCTTCTTCCTCATCCTCTTTTTCCAAAGCAGCGCAACTGTTGGACAACTTCCCGGCCAGCGACTTCACCTTCTTCTTCTTCCGGTCGAAGAACCACCGGATGCTCTTCACCTCTCTCTCCCTCATCTTCTTCATCTCCGTTTCCTGCCGGAGCATTTTGTCGCCCGCCTCCCTCAGCCGCTGAGTGAACTTCTCGTTCCTCTGTCGACTCAAGCTGCTGACCTCCTGAACCAGGCCCGAGAAGGCCTCGCACCGGTTCCCCACGGCCATCTTCTCCACCATCTCCAGGAGCTCCGTCACGTGCGCCACCGAGCCTCCTCCGCTGCCGCCACCTCCAGCCAGACCTCCGCCGCCAGCGACTCCTAGTTCTACATTACTAATGACGTGGTACCTCCCCTTGCATTTCTCCAAGAGCCAGCGGAGATCCCCGCCGCCCCTCTGGATGTACTGCTCGATGCCCACCCCTTCCCTGAGCTGGTCGCCGTGGGTGAACAGCAGGACCACGTGCCTCCACACGCCTTCGCCCAGGAGCTCCAGGTGCTCCGTGACGGGGCCCACCTTCACCACCGTGTCCAACCTCAGGGCCAGTAGCAGCGCGTGAGGCCCCGGAGGACACATCGCGACGCTAGCCACGATCTCCCTCTTCACTCTCTCCGGAGTGGGACCCGCCACGCCTCCTTCCCAGCCCGGGACGTCCACCACCGTCACCAGTCTCATGGCTACCTCTGCCTGCCGGCGAGCGCACTCCTCCGTCACCGTCCCCGCCGGGAAGAAGTGTGCCCCGCCCAGGATGGCGTTGCCCGCGGAGCTCTTCCCCGTCTCGCGCTCTCCCAGCAGAACCAGCCGGACCTCGGGAAGACGCCGGAAGGGCTTGGAGAATGACTGCCGGGTGTCCAGGTCTGAGACGTGATGAGAGCCATCGCCTGGGCAGGGAGAAATGAACAGAATGAGCTCATTTGGATGCAGTGTTGATTTTGGCAGCAAATTTTAGTTTTAGTCATATACTGTAGTCACTCTTGAATAGTATTAATTTAGTTTTTGTCACATTTTAGTCACCCGGAATGTTTCAGAGTTTTAGTCGACTAAATATCATACGATTCTTTTGTGTATTTTGATGCCTTGATGCCGTCGTAATGGGTGATTTTACATTTGCTGAAAATAGCCGATCTACAAGTTCACAACGCGTCGCGCTGCAAAGCATTGTGAGCTTGTAGATCGGCTATTTTCAGCATGCAACCAATTGTAAAATGACTTATACTGGATCTCTTGTCCACTATAGTGTATAGTCCCTTCCTAACATTTTTTGTCTAGTTTTAATTTGTTGACGAAATTGTTAATATATTTAGTCATATAGTTTTTGTCATCATAGCTTAGTTTTCATTAAGTTTCCATTTAGCTTTCGTCAGTGAAAAATGATAGTCGACGAACATTCTTCGTCATTGTTTTAGTCGACGGAATCAACACTGTTTGGACGTGATTGTATTCTAACAAAGCATGTCACCTCACCTCAAGCATTACTTGGTTTGTGAGCAAACAAATTGAAAAACTACAGTTGTAGATGATATACTGTACAATTAGCAGGGATGCTATACGGTTGTAGATAGTTTAATTAAGTGTTCACAATGAGGTCTGTAGGTGTATATTATCTTAAATTAACCGTGTCATGCTCTCTGGGCAGAAAGTCATTACTGTTGACTGTTGAGTATAATTTTTTTTTTCAAATGTTATCTTTTGGTGCTTTCGAGCACCACAAATCAAATGTCACTGAGCTTGTACAGTATGTGGGTGACGACTATGGTAGAAATCCCCAAACCTCAGCAAATCTCAGATTATCACACTATGAATAAGTATGTGTGAACTTTTTTGGGTCAACTGCCCCTTTAATAATAATACTAATACGAATAATAATAGCATAAGAAACTTTAATAAACACCTTTTAAATCAGTTAGAAGTTGTTTTAGTGAAGGCAACGATAAAATAGTTGAAAATTGTAAACATAAAAAACAATAAATTGAAGATATAAAGCCCAATTTATGTTTATAATACAATATAAACTCATTGTTTCACACACATTTCCGAAATGAAAGATTGGCACTGGGTGGCATTTCCACAGAGCTCTAAAAGCAGATGTAGTGAACAACCTCAGATGGGCAGACCAGCTGCTCCTCCAGGTGACCACCACGGCTAGACTCAGAACGGAAGGTGATAGAGCTTTTGTTATTCAGTATTTCAGCCGTGACGTAAGCGCCCCCTCCAGAGATACTTCCGGGTCCTACTTTGTACAAGGCCGTGTGACAGGCCGTCTGCCCTACACTGAATACTATCGCCATTTTATTTCATTGTGTCAACTAAATCTTCATTAAATGCAAACTAGATTCAACATACTCAACATTCTAAATATGCCCCCGAAATATTGTACTGAGCAAATGGACGGTTACCACCTTCAATAATAATGATAATAATAGTCTTTATTGTCTCCACATCATATATTTTCTTTGTCATGGACACAGAACATTAAAGGACCACTTCACCACTTTTCAACCTATCTTCATATAATAGGTCCTCACTAATAATCATGATAAAATGGCACGATTTCTTTCTACTCAGTCTGCGTCTCATAGGACGGCTGTGGGCAGTTTAGAAACCGTCTTCCAGTGACATCATCATTAGGCAGATTTTTTTTTAAACAAGATTATTTTACAATAATGTTTAGATTTTCATTATCGTGAGAACGATGGCTTCCATTTTCGCATTGCAACTTTCCAGGACTAGAAAGCCTGCAGTTTCTATTAGCTTGTATTCCCCATCGATGATGTCACTGGAAGACGGTTTCTGAACTGCCCACAGCCCTCCTATGAGACACAGACTGAGTAGAAAAAAATTGCGCCATTTTTTCATGATTATTAGTGAGGACCTATTATATGAAGATAGGTTGAAAAGTGGTGAAGTGGTCCTTTAATAATTCTACTCGAGTTGGAAGCATTAAGACCCATTTTAACCCACAATGGCTTCCGTTCTGAAAAATAACGTTATTGTAAAAAGATTCACGCGTTTAGATATTCTATTTACAATGAGATGCGGACGGGAGCTGGTGCCACTTGGACCCGGACATAACGTAAGACTACAAAATGACGTCGGACTTAAATACAGAATAAGGGCTCCTCACCTGTGGAATCAACTTCCATTGGAAGTTAGACAGGCTACCTCACTGGGCATTTTTAAAACTCTCCTAAAGACACATTTTTATAGGATGGCTTTTTGTTAGAGCCTTTGGCTATATAATGCTCATTTGATTGCGTTTGTTTTAAATTTAAATTGGTTGTGCTCCGTCTGGTTTTTGTGTTGCTTTTGTGATTTGTTATTTGTGTTGTGCACTTTGTAAACATGCTTTTGAAAGGTATTAATATTAATATTATTATTATTATTATTACAAATGAATGATTTCAGACTTGTGAATATTGCCAACTTTGCCAAGTGGCTTCTGTGATCTTTTTTTCTATAGCCTTAGAGTTCACGCAAGTAATGAAAACTCACTTATGAGAGCGGCTCTGATGCTTCCTCTCTGCGTCTGCGCCTCCATCTGCCTCTGCTTCTTCCTCCTCTCCCTCGCTCTCCGCTTCCCGTCCGCCTCCAGCTCCCGCAGAACCAGGTTGTCCACCCCAAAGTACCCTCCTAGTCCTCCGTTCCTCCCCTTCACCATCTCCTCCATCTTCCTCATCAGCCCTTGAACCTGCGTGGCCGTGGTGGTATCCCCTTTGCTCCTGCTGCTGCTGCTGCTGTTATCCAGGATGTGGTACCGGTTTCCGCACCTCTTGAGGAGGTTCTGGAGGGCCGGCCCGCTGCTCAGGATCCGCTGTTCCATGGACGCCACGGACGCCAGCTCGTCCCCCCTCGTGAACAGCAACAGGGCGTGCTCCCAGACGCCTCCCCCTAAAGGCTCCAGGTGCTCTTCTATCTGTCTGGTGAAGGCCTCCGTCACCGACGCGCACGAGCGCACCACGAGGAGCACGGCGTGCGGTCCGGGAGCGCACTGCAGCGCCACGCCGCGCCAGGTCTCTCGCCGCACCCAGCCGGGCGTGCTGTTGAGCGGGTAGTACCACTCCCAGCCGGGGGTGTCCACCACCGTGACGCGTCTCCCCGCCACGTCCGCGCGCCTCTTCGCGCACTCCTCCGTGGGCTTCCCGCTCTCGAAGAAGAAGCCCCCCCCTCCCGCCTGCGGGCCTCCGCCACCCAGGATGGTGTTGCCCGCCGCGCTCTTCCCGGCTCCTTTCCGGCCCAGGAGGACCAGTCGAAGTTCGGGGAGGAGAAGGGGAGGAGGAGCGGCGGCAAGCGAAGCAGGAGTCTCTGGTTTCAGCATGGCGGCTTGCAGGCACTCGTCTGTGAAGAGAGGCAGCAGTACTTCCTTAGTGCACCACACCGGCTGAGCTACAGCTAAATGACACAAAAACAGGAGAAGTGTGCTCAGTGAACTAGCTATACCACATCAGCAATTATACCTGTCAATAAAGTGTTACTAATCCTATCTCAGTTAACCCATTTTGGGGCGGGAACACCTTTTGGTGTTTTAAGCATACTTTAGCCATTAAAAAAATTGCAGATCTACAAGCTCATAGCGCGGCACTCATGAGCTTGTAGGTCTGCTATTTTTAAAAAATCGTGAAAATGTGGCACAAATCTTTGAATATATTTTTTTTCAAAGCAAATGTTTTAAGTCAAATCTTTGCTTCTGGGGGGGGGGGGGGGGGGTCCCTGGAACAACATATTTTCAGATGGGGGTCGGCGGCCAAATTACATATAATCTTGGGGGTCCTTGACATGAAAATGTTTGAAAACGACTGACATAGAAACATATCAGAACACTGTCAGGATTTAGAAGACATTTGTAGAATCGTTCCCAGGTCAAAATGGGTTAAATTAATGTCTGTCCTTTTCAAGACTGGTTTACTAGAGACAACACATCAGCCCATTTCCTACATCACTTCCCTCTTCTCCTCTCCCTGACTGTTTACACTATAGAATAACACGCATACTGAACTGAGTTATACAGTATAAATGAATGGATGAAAACGTTGACTCAACTCACCGCTGATGGTTGTTACCGTGACCGTGTCGCTACTGCTCTCACAGTTGCCCTCCATCTCGTCCCCGTCTTCCTCTTGTCCTTTCTCTTCCACTTCCTCTTTTTTTTCACTTCCACTTTTGTAGTATTTCGGTAAAACGTTACTCACACTGCCATTATTACGCAATGCCACCAGAAGCAACAAAGTGGCTATAATTTGAACAATATAGTGATGCACTGACTGCACAATCACAGGGGACACAGTAAGAATGCCAAGCACCTACATACGCATGTGTCATGTGATTGTCCTGTGGTTTTTTAGAAGCACACCGTGTCTCTACTGTCTAAGCAGGAAGTTACGAGTGAGCGCTGTATGAAGCCACATGGCGCTACTTTGTCATAATGTGCACAATGTGTGTGCTTATGCTTACACACTGACTGAATACACCCAAAGCTGCATTTTCTCAGGCATGCACCTGATAAGTGCTATGAGACAGTCCGTCCGGGGACCCCCAGGGGGTCCCTGAGAGACTTCCAGGGGGTCCCCAGCTGAATGAAAGTTTGGAACTATGCATTTTGTACAAGCACGGAGTTAAATTAACATTGATTTTACAATATTAAATTGGGGGTCCCAGAGATAGAAATGCCATTAAATGGGGGACTAATGCATGTCAAACTGAGGGGTCCATGAAATTAAACGGGTTGAGGATCACTGTTCTTATGGGGGGGGGGGGGGGTCCCTGGCATGTATTTTCAAATGGGGGTCCGCGGGCTAATAAATGTCAATCTCGGGGTCCTTGACATGAACATGTTTGGGAACCATGCTGTTAGAAGACACACTTACAGTACAGGACCATGCACTATCCATGCCTACTGTATGTATACAGGGGTCAGTGATGGAAAAAGTACTCAATTGTTTTACTTAAGTAAAAGTACCAATACTGCAATTTAGAACTACTTCATTACAAGTAAAAGTAAAAGCAAAAGTATCGGAATCAAAATGTACTTAAAGTACTAAAAGTAAAGTTCAAAATGTGTAGAAAATCTATTGAAAATAGCCGATCTACAAGCTCACAATGCGTCGCATTGTGACTGTGACGCATTGTGAGCTTGTAGATCGGCTTTTTTCAAATGGCTGAAATGTATAGGGTTGAAGTGGTTAACCCTTTTACTGCTGCCATTTATTGAGAAATTAGGACCTAATTCATGCCAGCATTTTTTTAATTTGAGCTCTTATTTTGAAAAGCCACATTTTGCCTCAACCGGAAGTGATCTTATCCCTGCCAGCTTTACGTTGCCAAGACAACCTTTGTTTACATAATCGAATCAATGCCGGTACATATAGCACTGCACAACGTCGGCTCTGTGCCGTCAAAGAAACGCTGGTTTGACCAAAAATGCCATCTGGGACAAGGAATAGGAGATACAGGCGATTGAAAGAAACGGATAGAATGGATTCTTATGGCGACCGCGATCTAATCTGAACGATCCAGTGCAGTGCTAACAACATTGCTAGCTAACCGGCTAACGTGAGTAGCATTATGGCTCGATCGATCATATGCACTATAAAAGTATAATTGCCGAAGGGCTACGGCAATGGCAGCAAGGTGTATTATCAAATTGAGGCTTTGATTGCCGAAGGGCTTCGGCAATGGCAGGAAGACGGTTAATGTATGTTTTTTTTAAATCGCCTAAGTAACTATAGTAACTAAAGTTTTCAAATAATTGTAGTGGAGTAAAAGTAAAAATGTTGGCTCCGAGATGTAGTGGAGTAGAAGTAAAAGTACTGGAGATTGGAAATACTCAAGTAACGTACAAATACCTCAAAATTGTACTTAAGTACAGTACTTGAGTAAAAGTACTTAGTTACTTTCCACACACCAGTGACAGTGAAAGCAGCAGAGCTTCCTGCTCCAGACCGTGGTGAAGCAGGTGGTATTGTTGTAGCTTTGTTCCCTCCGTCTAATCAGTGAAAACACTGCGGGGCAGAGTTGCCCTTGTGGTAACACGTTCCAGCTGGTTCCTGGCAGTCGTCAGGTATTACTGCACGGTGAACCTTTAATAAGGATACGTTTCTAATACAGTCAGCGGTATAAAAGTGTGGTAATTGTGAACATAATGTGGGCTTTGTTTCTCCTGGGCTTTTAGCTGGGCCACAACAGGCTTAACCCAGTTTGGGCGGGAACCACTTTTGGTGTTTCAAGCATTATGTTATACTTTAGCTATTGAAAAATAGCAGATCTATGAGCTTGTAGGTCTGCTATTTTAGTAAAATCGTGAAAATGTGGCGCAAATCTTTGAACATATATTCTTTCAGAGCGTTTTTAACTAAAATCTTTTCTTCTGGGGGGTCCCTGGAACAACATATATTCAGATGGGGGTCCGCAGCCAAATACAGATAATTCTGGGGGTCCTTGACATGAAAAAGGTTGAGCACCACTGACATAGAAACATGGGTTTTTCAGAAAACTGTCATTTAGAACACATTTTTTAGAATCGTCCTCAAGTCAAAATGGGTTAAGGCACATGATGCTTGCTTCAGAATCATACTCATACTTCATACATTTGAATGCGATATTTTTTTTGAATGAACCCACTGAGAAGATCATTGTCCCAACACTTTAACCACCGACTTCATCACTTCAAACACAAAGTAAGCTGTGTAATGTAATAATGTCACTTGAAGCACGACGTCACTGTAATTTGGATTCAAAGCACGGCAAACTTCTTAAACCCGGAACGTGGACGGAACCCCAGCTGCACGGGCATGAAGACAGAATTATTTCGTGTCCCTCATCGTCCTCGCAGAGCATGTTTTTCTTCCCCCCACAACGGCTCTCAATCGGTGTATTGTGTTTGTAGCCAAACTCACTTCAGTGTGTCTGTGGTCATAATATACGGTGTGGTTGTACCTTGGCCACATGCACAGTACTGTACAACATGTTCTCAGTGTCCCAGTCCAGTCGACATGCACTACAGTGAGCGCACGCACGCACGCACGCACTCACGCATGCACAAGCACATACACTAACACAAACACACACACAAAGCTACATGCATGTATAGATGCAAGCACATGTATGCATGCACTCGCACGCACGACACAGACGCACGAGCGCGCGCATGCACACACATACAAGCACACACATGCACACACGCACGCACGCACGCACGAACGCGCAAACTATTAGCTCACCTTCTCCATGATTCAGTCTTTCCTCCATAATGCAGAGGTTTGACAACCAAACCCTTGTTTAGAAATGGTACCACATTAGCAGCCTTGATTTGTCACCAGTAACTTGAACAGACTGGTTTTAAAAGTAAGTTTTAACATAAATGTACTGTACAGTGAATGTAGCAACCAAGGGGCGAGGTTTAGGAGATGGAGAGAGAGAATGAAGGAGTTCTCACCTGGTCCCTACAAACACTAAGCTATTCAAGTCCATGTGTTTGGCTGAGTGGAACTGTGACAAACAACGTTAAAAGTTGTTCCATCTATTTAATCTTGTGATTGTGTGGTCCCCCTTATTTTATCTACTTAATATTTTATTGGTGTATTTTACTATTTTTAACGGTGCATTATAGTGCTTACAGTTTTAAGCCATGAAGTTGCCTCATCAGTGTTTATTTCTTTCTTTGTCCTTTTTTTCTTCTCTCTCTGTTGATACTGCTGTGTGTTATGGTTGCACTAAATTGCGTTGTATGTCTCATACAGTGACGATAAAGATCTTATCTTATCTTATCTACGTATATAAAAGGAGGAAAGAAGTAAGGCCTGCAGGCCCTGCAAACATTGGTCATAGCCACTTGGAATGAAAAAAAACAAATTTATATATCTTGATCACATGACCCCAGAGAATAATGTGTAACGATTTGTGTGAGTTTTGAACTAAATCTGTAGGATTTGTAGAAAAAAAGTGTGTTTTGAAGAAAACACTATGGAAGCAAATGTAATCCGGCGCAAACGGGGCCTATAATTTGAGTCACGATCCAAGGAATCCATAGGGGAAAATAACTATGTTGATTCATTGTACAACCTATACGGTTCAAAGACATTTTACAAAATGGAGGTTCTTCCATGCATGGCTTAATGAGAATGTGGGTCCAATGTTTCCCATGCAGCAATTGGGCGCTGCATTTATGATGTGGCATTTTGTGCAATACAGCCACTCCCTACAAACTTTGAAAGCCAATCATATAGGTAATTGCAATGGAATGGAATAATAATGATACATGTAACAGATACGACTTGATCACTATTAAGACTAGTCGATAATGAGTTCTGTGATGTTTGGACAAAATCTGTGGGAATAATAACTAATACGATATTTTCTAGAAAAAGTGCCCTTCTGGGCACCACCAGGAGGATAGGAGTGTGTGTGATGTTTGGCAAAAATGTTTAGGAGTAATATAAACATGTTTTTTGCAACACTTTTCTTCATTTTGTTGAGGAAATGCAGAGCCAGATCACTCATAGCATCTCTGAGGATAGAATTCTGTATGAGCAGGACATGTGCAGCATTTTGTACGAAAAATCAGCCTGCTGGTGGTCATATACTGCAACAGGCTGATGTGAAAAAGGTGGAGCAGAGAGGTTCTGCTCTGGCATTCAGGGAGTGTGTGTGCACAGGGTGCCGGAGATTAGCAGCAAAAAGGTCATCGGGATCGGGACTCGAACCTGTGACACGCTGTCAGGCTGGATTACCAGCCTATAGGTGTCCAGACCAGATGCCCGGGCCGGAAATGTTATTTTGAGTAACCTATACGAACCTATCGATTTATCATTGATGTGTGATAAACCCCTTAAAGCTGCTATAAGCAATAGAATATTTTTCTTTTTTTTGTATTCAGACAGCCAATAGGTAGAACGCTCCCAAAAACAATGTAGTCTCTGTGACACATCTAGGGGCCGCAATCTGCATTCAAAGATGTTCCCAGAAGCTTTGTCCAAAAAAAAAAGCGGTCGCAATGACTAACCAATCAGGAAGAAGACAGGCAGACCAATGACAAAGCTTTGAATGCAGATTGCGGCCCCTAGATGTGTCAGAGACTAAACTAAATTGGGAGCGTTCTACCCAACAAAAAAAAGCAAAGATTATTGCTTATAGCAGCTTTAATCCTGTACTATACTTCCCTAATGGTGGCGTACAACAATATCCGTCCTGCGGGCTTGTAGATCTGCTACTGTATGAAGAAGAAAGAAGAAATGCTACTGTATGAAATAATTTGTTATTGATTTAAAGTCGGCCAGGCCTATATACAGTATGCTCTGGTATAATGCAGACAATTCTGCCCCCAACTAACCACTAGCTGTGGTATCAAGATAAGTGGTCATTAACAGTGTTGATTTCGTCGACTAAAAGATGAAAAATGTCCGTCGACTACCTTTTTTCACTGACGAAAACTAAATGGAAACTAAATAAAACTAAATAAAAACTAAGCTATGATGACTAAAACTAAGACTAAAAATAGGCTACTGACAATATCGTCAATAAATAAAAACTAGAATAAAATGTTAGGAAGGGAATAGTGGACAAGAGTTCCAGTATAAATCATTTTACACTTGGTTGCATGCAAGTGTAATAACAGTCATTACGACGGCATCAAGGGCCACCAGAATACATTTTAGTCGACTAAATCAACTGTAGATTTAGTCGACTAAAGTCTTATGACATTTAGTTGACTAAAACTAGACCAAACACTAAAACATTCCAGGTGACTAAAATGTGACTAAAACCGAATGAAAACGATTCAAGAGACTTATGACTAAAACTAAAATAGAAATTTGCTGCCAAAAACAACACTGGTCATTAATGCATAAAGAGACGATGCATATACATGTATGTATACAGCCTATAGCTTTCAGGCAGAGGGAGAAAAGAAAATGATACAGCATTCATACTATTCATGAAGCTGGCCAGAGTGTGTTCCACCACTCCTGTGCTGTGCCGATTGGTGCTGGTGGATTTCCACCCACATTAATAGTAGGGCCACACCTACAAACTCCTTGTTGGAGGCCTTTATATTTTATAATGTATCGATTTGCAATGTGGTTTGTAACACCAATTTGTACAATCTCAGAATCAAATTAAAGCTGGTGTAAAACAAGCTCTATATTCCACTATAGCAATCATTGCTATAGTGTTCAGTATACAATTCTCTTTGAGTCAGAAAATACATTTTCAGGTCAGGGTAACTTATGGGAACTGGAACACTGAATTTGAAGCTGATAAATTATCTTTGTAGGTTTCTCTCCTGTTTCTGAACAGAGTGTTATAGATTCTATAGCAATGATTATGAACAATGATCACTCACTCACAACCCGAAGATTTTACAAGCATTAAATTATACCAACAGCACAAAAGAAAAGACACAAAACAAGAACAGAACAGAACAGAACAGAACAGAACAGAACAGAACAGAACAAAGATCTCTTCAGACTCGTATTTCTCCCCCAGTTGAAAACATAAGTCACTACAACACATCAATCCTACATGTCATATCAAAGCATCATGCCACAGCTGTTACAGCTGTACCGCATCACAGTGAGAAATCATACTGATATGGTTGTCATTCTCTGTTCCCTCTCTAGAGAGTCTAGACTGTTGCATAAAATATGGTAGATTCCACACCCTGTTCCTATGTTAGCCTGACTGGCTGTATGAGAGCTTCCTGCAATAGACTTGAACTAACGCGCGTGCGCACACGCACACGCACACGCACACACGCACACACACACACACACACACACACACACACACACACACACACACACACACACACACACACACACACACACACACACACTTGAGACGAGTATATAAGTGAAAGCAGAAGACTACAACGGAGCAGCGGACTCAGACCCCAAAGGACTGACTGGCTCCAGATTCCAACTGCAGCTCTCTTACTGTGGTGAGTGCATATTCTGCATGTGTTGTTGTTTTTTTCTTTGCACCAAAAATCCCTCTCAAACTTAGTAACTTACTCCATAAACGTAAAGTATTTACAACACAAAAGTATAGCATGCCAAAAATGCAGTAGTTTTGCAAAGTCACATACTTTTGTTTGTGTGTATTTTTGTGTTTGTTATTTGAATCTACTTTTCCAATCATCTCATCAAGTTTGGCAGTAACATTTCTGCAAGATGAGCTAGTGTACAGTACGTTAAGGCACTTTAATAATTTCTAATTCGTTTTTACATTTATTGAAACCACATTCATCCTGTGAAAGAAATATATTGGTTGTGGTCTTTGATAATGTTTTTACATTATGATGTAAATGTTCTAAATACTAGACCCTCCAGAAAAACACCAGGAAAAAAAATCCTTGATTATGTGGCTTAAAATCCTTGATTATGCAGGCTAAAATCCTTGATTGAAATATGCAGGTTTTTAATGTGATTTTATGCAGTGAAATTGCAGGAAGTTCTGAAATATGCAAAAAAATTGCTAAATGGTGATAATCACGGCGGAATGATGAGAAATGAGAAAATGTGAAATTTGCAGTAATTTGCTAAATATGTGGGTTGCACGATTATGCATCCTTTTTGAAAAAAGAATTACCCCTGGGCCCTGCATAATCTGTGCCATTTGGCTGATTATACGGTAAATTATGCGATCGCATAAACCCATTTTCCTGGAGTGTCTAAAATACTATTTATTGAGTGTATGCTTATAATAAAATATTTGTCTAAGTCTATATTCAGAGATCTATCTACAATGACGTGCATGTTTTTTGTGTTTATACTGAACTGTAGGCCTACTACATGTAATCGTGCCCTATTTATTTACGTAAAATGCTGGTATGTGGTGCAACCAAATATCCTCTAGGCATGTTCCTAAAGAACTGCTTTTTACAACTGCCTGGAAGTCTCTCCTGACTCAGCATTCTCAGCTTCATGTTAAAATGTGTGTGTGTGTGTGTGTGTGTGTGTGTGTGTGTGTGTGTGTGTGTGTGTGTGTGTGTGTGTGTGTGTGTGTGTGTGTGCGTGCGTGCATGCGTGCGTCAACTTGAGGAGTGAGAGAGAGACAGACAGACATAGTGAAAGTTAGTGTGAGTGAGTGAGTGAGTGTGTGCGCACATGCTTGCATGCGGCCATGCGTGAGTGCATGCGAACGTGCACGCAATTGAGTGTGTGACTAAGTGAGTTTGTGGAGAGACTGAATGAGAAAGTAAGCGAGTGACTGACTGACTGACTGCCTGCCTGACTGACTGACTGACAGACGGAGTGACGGAATGTGTGGATCTTAGTGTACATGCATGTATATTGTATACAACCACACCACATGAGGTACGGGGGCTAGGTGCAAACAGTGCTTCCACTGTGCAGAATGCATGGTGACTCACATATATATATTGACCGACCGGGGCTAAATGCTGTCTGTCACCCAAAAAACATTTCTCCCAGACCAGCACACACCCATGTTATGTAACAGCCACCATTCTCAAATAGGTGTTTGTGCCACACAGCTGACGTATTATGTCCCAAACATAGATTTAATGAAAACAGATGTTGTTGTGTTTCATGGTTAAAGAGCCCCCTTACCACATAATTATATAATCAGCATCGCCCACCCTATACCCCCATTATACATACAGTATACATGCATGCAAATACTGTACGTATACTGTATACAAAAAAATACAATGTATTTATAGGTGTGCGCGCGCACACACACACACACACACACACACACACACACACACACACCCCTATGCCCTGTGCGTGTGCGCATGTGTGTGTGCGCATGTGTGTGTGTGTGATGTTATTTTAGTGCCATTTCATGTTACAGTAAGGGTACACTGAGTCACACTTTGTCACACTCAGTACGTCTTTGTTTCCATCAAGTGAATTTATGATGTTTTTAGAGTTTAGAGCTTTATAGGCGTTTTATGTGATCTCGAGACAGCTTTGTGGCGCGGCTGCACTTGAGCATGCATCTCGCTTCATGGAAACAACTTTAAACTTTAAACTAGATCCAGGAGGGGGAACTTGCAAAAGGATTGTGGAACGTTGTACATACAGTAGCTATACAGTACAACTACAACCATTATACTATTACTGTCTGGTAATCCTTCTCCAACTTTACTGCAACTATTGGGCCTATACAGCAAAAAAAACGACAGTTATAATAAACAACATTAATTCATTGTCTACATTTGTCTCTGTATATGAATAGACCAATTTATTCTGACTCTATGACTTAAACTTTCAGTCACGCAGGCATTTCGTTGGGGTTTATTTCACACGGCGTCAAAAGCAGATTTATCGTGAGAGCGCTAGAATAAACTTCTAACATCACGACTGCAATGATTTAATTCAAACAGAATGCAGTCAGATGAATGTGCACCACCCCCCCCCCCCCCACCCCCCCACCCAACCATCAGATGATTCAACTGTCTGCCTGGGGACGACGGGCCCTGTCATTTACTCCTCTTTATTGTACTAGATAATGTGTCCACAAACACTACACAGACTGAGACAATATTTACAAGACCAGGATGAAAATAACACACACACACACACACACACACACACACACACACACACACACACACACACACACACACACACACACACACACACACACACACACACACACACACACACACTTCGCCCACAGATGTGAGGCAGATGTTTGGTGGGTATACAGCCAGTCCACCTGCATGGTGTGTGTGCTGAGAATTCACAACGACAATGTTAAGACTTGTTGAGGCAGAACAGTATAGCACGTATAGTCAGTGGGCTAAAATCCCTTCATGCGGTGAAATTGCGGGAAGTTGCAAAATATGTGGAAAAAATGATAAATGCGGAATATGCGATAAGTTGCGAAATATGCAAAAATATGTGAAAGGTTGCAACATATGCAGGCTTTTATGTGATTTTATGCTGTGAAATATGCGGGAAGTTTACACACGCCCTTTTTGAAAAACATTGACCCCTCCATAATCTGCGCCTAACTGGAAACGGCCTGGTGGGTAAATACTGTTTTAGTAAATAAATAAATAACTTATGATAATTAAGGATGCATGGCATTGACTCTTTTTCCTGCATTATGCTTTTTTCCTCGGACAACAACAATAAGCAGATATGCACATTGGGCACATAAGGGGTGGCAGTGGCTCAGGATTGAGTACAGTGGCCTTTTGGGTTCAATCCCCATGCAGCCCTTCCTGCCATTGGGTCAACAAGGCGCCCTTGAGCAAGACACGGTTGCCGCCCTAACACACATTGGGAAACACGTTTGGACAAAGGGTGCCATACTAACATGCTGACTCTCTGTCCTCTCTCTCTCAGTCCAGTGACCATCATGTCGTCAGACCAAGAGGAAGAAGCCGCGGCGGCCATAGCTGCAGTGCCCGCCCCCTCCACTGTGCTTCCCACTCCCTCTGGGCCCCGCCCCAAGTTGACCAACCGCGGTCGCACCACTGACCCCGTCGCTATGTCCAACGACGACCTGGCGGACATTCCCGAGTTTGAGCCCTTTGTCGCTCCGGGTCCAAGAGGATATCCACCCCTAACAGGTGATGATGGTGTGTGTGTGCGCGCGCGCGCGCGATCGTGCATGTGTGTGTGTGTGTGTGGGCGTGTGCTTGCTTCTGATCTGCTTTTTAACTTCTATTATTTAAGTGCCTTTCCAAATCACAAGATGTGTCAATATATCCAGCCTGTGCGCTACAGTGATTCACACTTAAACTGAAAAGTAACTGATAATTAACCCATGTTGACCGAGACCGATTCTACAAATGTCTTCTAAATCGAGAGTTTTCTGAAAAACCTGTTTCTGTGTCAGTGGTTCTCAAACTATTTCATGTCAAGGAATTATATTATATGTAGCCTATTTGGCCACCGACCCCCATCTGAAAATATGTTGTTCCAGGAACCCCCACAGAAGCAAAGATTTGAGTTAAAAACGTTCACTCTGAAAGAATATATATTCAAAGATGTGTCACATTTTCACGATATTTCAAAGATAGCAGAGCTCGGCACTCAGTGCCGCGCTATGAGCTTGTAGATCTGCTATTTTTCAATAGCTCAAGTATAACACAATGCTTAAAACACCAACATGGGTTAAGAAACAAGGTCAGAAAAACACTCAACACAAGCAAGGAGAGAACAAAAAGAGGAAGAGACTTAATATAATAATAAATGTCTCTGTGCCTCCCTGGCTTCAAAAGATAATTAAAAGCCCCCACACACTGATGTCAGTTTCCAGTAAACATTGCACAACATGACTGACACGTGAAGGGCAGATTCTGCAGTCTGAGACACATTTCCTGGGCCTTGTGCCATGACAGAAAGCTCGACACGCCAACAAACAAACTTGATAGGATGATGTATAATTAGGCAGTGTTGTTTTTTACAGCAAATTTAGATTTGAGTTTTAGTCGTAGTATCTTGAATAGTTTTTTTGTTTTGTTTTAGTCACATTTTAGTCACCTGGAATGTTTTAGTGTTAGTCTAGTTTCAGTCGACTAAATATCACCTTGAAGCCGTCGTAATGACTGATTTTAAACTTTTTAAACTATTGTCAGCATGCAACTAAGTGTAAAATGACTTATACTGGATATCTTGTCCACTAGTCCCTTCATAACATTTTTGTGTAGTTGACGAAATTGTTGACGAAATTGTCAATATATTTAGTCTTAGTCAAAAAAGGTAGTCAACGAACATTTTTCGTTTTAGTCTTAGTTTTATTGTTGACAAAATTGTCAATATATTTAGTCCTAGTCCTAAAAAGGTAGTCGATGAACATTTTTCGTCTTCGTTTCAGTCGACAAAATCAACACTATAGGGGAGATAAACTGGCATGAAAGTGAGAATGAAATGACTGGAATTTGAGCCAAATCAGGAAACAGTAGAATACCACCTACGCACTCTTACGAGGAAATTGACCCTGTCTCGCTGCCCTAATCACTGATCCCACAACCCTGAGACGCTGACTCTCTAGGACATGAGATAGACCAGCAAGGAAGGAAGTGACCTCGACTGCCCTAATCGCTACAGCCCTATGTATTTGTGACAAAGTTCCATGACACATATTTTTGTGTCTCTATCACCGAGGATCACACCATAGTTTACCCATGAAAAACCTTTCCATGACGTTTCCATATCACGGAAACGGACAAAGAATAACAAATATGATCATGTAAGATTAATCTTGAGAGGCATTTATATTATGATTAGCAAAGAGTAGTAGTTGTGGAGATATGCATATGAACCTATCGCACCCCAGAGTGTTACGTTCATATACCAGTCAATAAACCAACCTAAAAGGATACACGCCCGTCTCATCACACACACACACACACACACACACACACACACACACACACACACACACACACACACACACACACACACACACACACACACACACACACACACACACACACACACACACACACACACACACACACACACACACACACACACACACACACACACACACACACACACACACACACGTGTAGCACCGGCCTCAGGTCATAATGGGTCAACCCTCCCTCCTCAATGTCTCTCTCTCTCTCTCTCTGTCCATGCAGAGTTCCTGGATATTCTGAACGTGGACACTGTGAAGCGAACGGACGAGGTCAACAAGATGGAGCATCACACCTGGCTCTACAACAGCAACTTCCTCATCGTCCGTCGAGGACAAGAGTTCCAGATAAAGATCACCTTCGACCGACCTTTCAAGGCCTCTGAGGACAAGTTTGCTGTTGAGTTTGTCATCGGTGAGACCATGTAATCATATACATATATATATATATACTAGAATTTTGCGGCCGCTTTGCGGCCGCTCATCCCAGAGTTACTTTGCCGCGCACTATGGGAAGAAGGAAATTGCGGGAGTTGACTCCACATGTAGTAACGGATGGGTTATTAGTTATTATTATGTGTCCTTATTAGTGTAGTGTAGTCAACACGTTATGGCTCATAGACACTGCCCGGTGTTTGCTCCGATTATGCTGTCGGGGAGCATTTTTGGCGCTGGCCGACAAAACCCCTGATCTGACGTTACTGGTAGATCGTGAACTACCTTTTGGCCACCGCTTAACTCAACCTTTTTTGTCCCAGGGCACACTTTTCATAGCCTAAAAATCTCGGGGCACACCTAGATATACGGTTTGTGTACACTGTATATATACCGGTGTGTATATATAGTAAATATATATATATTATATATATATATAATATATATATATAAATATATATATATAGAATATTAGTGGTCCATGACATGAAAATGTTTGAGAACCACTGCTATAAAACAACATTGGACAATGATGTTTGACAGTCAGCAATATTGTTGCTTATTCTAGATTTATTCTCTGACTTTAACAGATTTTCTGACTTGATCTGGCCCGTTAACATTTTCATAGACCTGGTTGCTTGTTTCCCTCTCAGTCAATGTGGCAACCCTGGTCAATGCCGTGTTGACTGTTCTGTATGATGATTTAGCTTAGCACACAACAGCTAGGAGGATGCAGCAGGCTGATGACGTCATGTTTAACAGTATTTAGCGCAATTTATGTCCCCGAATCTATGGATATGGACTTATGGCTCCATCGCTGCCTCTTTCTTTAGTAGAAGTAGAAATTTAACGTGTTGCTGACTGTTTACCTCCCTCTCACACACGAGCGCACACACACACACACACAGCTGACGTCCTCTCCCACCGACGTCAGCTGTTCATTTATCTCCTTATTCATACACGCTTTGAGCTGAGAGAAGCTATAAAGCGCCTTTTAAATATGACAATGCTGTATATATATATCAGCTGCACAGTTCAGGCAAGTGTCTGTGGCATATTTCACTTTAACAAAATAGGTTTGACAGCTTAAATCCGCGCGGCAGTGTTGTGTGTGTGTGGGACACGGGGTAGTGTTGTGTGTGTGTGTGTGTGTGTGTGTGTGTGTGTGTGTGTGTGCGTGCAATCAGAAGTACTGGCAGTAGCGAAATAACAAACGCGATCTGTCTAATCGTAGTAGTTAGGCACAAATTAAGTACTTTCTAAGAACAATGTTAATGTAACTAAGACATTCGCTGAGTGACCTATATTTTAAATACAGAGATTTAGAAGGAATAAGCGAAATGGTGAGGCACTATTCCCCCTAGTTTCTCTGCGGAGAGGGAGATCCATAGGGGAGATTACATTACAGCAGCCAAAGAGGGAGGGGGGGCTGAGAGCTAGTGACGGCTGCGCAGATGTTGGTATGGGGGGCACATCTTTTCATTGGCTATGGGCACATCTTTTCATTGGCTAGTGCCACATCTTTTGCGCCACGTGACAGCACATCTTTTGCGCCACGTGACAACTTCTCACTTGTTAATATAGATATATATATATACACACAGTGTAACTATCCATCCATCCATCCATCCATCCATCGACCCACATTTTTTATTCATTTGTATAATTCTTCTCTAGAATTTTATCCCACGATTTTATAACCCTTTCAACCAGTGTCAATTATCTAATGTAATCCTGGGCGCTACACTTCCTCTGCCAACCTGGGGGGGGGGGGGGGCACCTACCCTCATTTGTATATTTCTAATGTGTGCATGTACACGATACATAATACACAAAAAGGATATAAATATCCACACACAATTTCTCTAAATAATTGCCATTATAATGAACTCGGTCATTCCTATTATACTATTCTGTTCAGTTGTGGACGCCCATACTCAAAGGTGGGGTCCAGGGACCCCCAGGGGGTGTCACAAAGGTGGTCCTCAGAAAAATGATTGATAGTTAGGGACCAAATTGACCCTTACAGGTATATAATAGGGTGCAAATGGACCTGTAAGGGTGCATTTGGTTCCATATGACACATGGGGTCTGCGGCCTAATGCATATGGGGGACCTTGAAAAACGCTCTCAAGAGTTATTGTAGTTAAAGAAGTCTACAAGAAGTCTACATAATTAGAGAATACAGAAGAATTGTTATTTTGATCAACGTGTCTCTCCTATGGTACCAACATCAATACAGCATGGACTTGCGGACAAATAAATCTTATTCAATGACAACAAAATATTCTAAGTCATGTGTCTGAGAGGCTAAATCTGCCAATAATGGGCCTTGATGTGAAAAAGGTTGAAAACCACTGCCGTGCCGTACCGTACCGTACCGTACCGTACCGTACCGTACCGTACCGTATGATATCATATGATCGTGTCTACTTCCAGGGTCCACCCCCCAGTATGAAAAGGGCACCTACATCCCCGTCTTCCCGACCCAGGCCCGGCAGAGCTCGTGGGCGGGCCGCATCCTCGCCAAAGCCGACAGCGTGGTCACCATGGGCATCACCCCGGCTGCGGACGCCATCGTGGGGCGCTACCGCATCTACGTGGCCGTGGTGACGCCCTACGGCGTCAGGAGGACCCGGCGGGACGACAGCCAGGACGTGTACATCCTCTTCAATCCCTGGGCCAAAGGTTGGTGGCAGTGTTGATTTCGTCGACTATATAGATAGTACTATGACGAAAAAGGCTCGTCGACTAACCTGTTTTCACTGACAAAAACGAGAGCCTTAGATATAGACAGAGTTACGCAAACTGCGTTCACTTCATGGGGCTTCAGTCCAATGGCGGCTCTCCTACATAGACTACGCATTGAGCATGGGGACAACCAACTGGGACAAGTCCTGGACCGGAAGTAGGCTGAAATGCATTGGACTCAGGCAACAGCCCAGCTTTATTGATATTAAATCCCTTTATTTTAGATTGTTTTGTAGTAATAGTACAACATAAACATTAAAGATACTTTAGTTGTTACTGTACAATACTTTAAAGCAGTTGTCATGTTGCACATATGCTTAAAATAGCTCTGATTTGCACCACCCTCGTTGAAAACGATACTTTTCCAACTCCAGCTTGGCTGCATGAATAGCACTCGAGCGCTCGGTTTCTACCCTCTCAATATCGTAATTCTTCTATTAGATGCAGGCTCTGACGAAAACTAAATGGAAACTAAAGACTTGTAGATCGGCTATTTTCAGCAAGTGTAAAATCAGCCATTACGACGGCATCAAAATACATTTTAGTCGAGTAAATCAACTGTAGATTTACTCGACTAAAATCTTATGATATTTAGTCGACTAAACTAACACTAAGACATTCCGGGTGACTAAACTGTGATTAAAACGAAGTGAAAACTATTCAAGAGACTACGATTGAACTATCTTCAATGTACTATGATTGGTTAAAGCCTTACCTGCCATGGTGTCTCTCTCTTCCAGGAGATGCAGTGTATCTGGACAATGAGGAGGAGAAGGAGGAATGTGTGATGAACGAGATGGGGATCATCTACCATGGATCCTCCGATGACGTGTCTGAGAGAACCTGGAACTATGGACAGGTGGGGGTTAAAACCCATTTTAAGCCTGCCGTTGAAATTAAAAAAAAAAGTCTTCTAAATCCTGGCAGTTTTCTGAAATACCTCATGTTTCTGTATCAGTGGTGCTCAATATTTCATGTCAAGGACCCCCAAAAATATATGTAAAAGCTCGTAGCGTGGCACTCGGTGTCGCGCTATGAGCTTGTAGATCTGCTATTTTTCAATAGCTAAAGTATGACATAATGCTTAAAACACCAAAAGGGGTTCCCGAAACACAGAAGGGGATTAGAAAACAAGTAAGACGTGCAAACGCGGGAAGCGAACGCAGCTCGTAAATTGCAATAACAACAATTAGAATAAATTACGTACATTTTTTTTCTTTTTAGTTACCGGTAGTAATTTTTTTAAGTTTTCTACTGTGTGTGTGTGTGTGTGTGTGCTACAGCTGCGCCCTCTGGTGGCGAACGGGTGGTGTCACAGCGGGACAGACAGACACACAGACAGACAGACAGACAGACACACACACAGACATGATCTGAAGGGTCTCATAGTCAGTGCTCACTGCATTCGCAATCACTGCGTTCGCAAAAATCACGCAAAGTCACACATTATTGCAATTCAATAACAATAATGACACCATCTCGATTATGTGCCCAACGGAAATATGCACCACTGCAATGCTATAGCAAAAATGCAGTATTTCTTTAGATTAGGCAAGTTCCTTTCTCTGCCACTAAAGCACGTCCCTTTCAGGCAAAGATCAGAAAAGTGTGCAGGTCTCAAATGTTGCGACTGTGATATTTTATTTCTACTGTACAACATGTCAAGTGAGGACTATTGATTTTGAGGGGCCCTCCTATAGTCAGCTTTTAGTGAATATAGGAAACTTTGTCCTACACAAACATACAATTCCCATTGACAATGAATGGAGAATTGTACGTCATAGTGCCTGAGCAAATCAGCTTATAAGTGTCTATTTTTGTCCTGCACAAACATTAAATTCCCATTGACAATGAATGGAAAATTTGATGTCATATAGTGCCTGAGGAAAAAGGCATAGTGTCTATTTTACCTCAGTACACTGCGGTATAATTAATCATTTGGTTAATTCTATTTCTTTATTTTAGTTTGACTATGGGATCCTGGATGCTTGTCTGTACATCTTGGACAGAGCTGAGATGCCCATCACCAACAGAGGAGACCCCATCAAGATTGTGAGAAAGGCCTCTGCCATGGTGAGGAATGGATACACGTTGCTACAAAATATTCTGATTAATCTGATTGGTTGAAACAGCCTTCTAGCCGTGGTTCAAACGAGTACCACTCCACACCTAATCAAAACAAAGAATTCAGCTGCTCTGTTCTCCCAGAGCGCAGCAAACTTGGTGGCTATAGGCTAGCTAGTTTCTTGGGACATTTGTGGTCATAGTGACTACATCTGTCATTAAAAAAATGTTTTTTCAGCTTTTTCTTAGTTTTAAGGGTACAAAACTGTTGTATAATTGCAATATTACACTCGAGGGGGTGGTTTAACGTCATTAATGCACGCCTGCGATGCTGCAGGAACGAGCCCTGACGTTAAACCACCCCCTCTCTAATAT
Source organism: Protomyctophum parallelum (assembly GCF_964188405.1). NCBI lineage: Eukaryota > Metazoa > Chordata > Actinopteri > Myctophiformes > Myctophidae > Protomyctophum > Protomyctophum parallelum. Next base: position 16,761,869 of record NC_139716.1, on the reverse strand, counting down.
TGCTTAAAGGACACCTTTAGTTTTTTTCAACCAATGTTCATGTTTTAGGTTGTTATTAGAGAAACTAAAAGGTGAGTGTTAATTTTCTTTCATTTGCTGCTTTCTTTTGTTTTGGGGATTTTAGCAGTTTTTGACAGGGGGCGGGGGCATTCGAGCATGGGACTAAATATGTATTTTTTTACAAAATATTATGGCGATTATTTTTGTATTATTTACTATAGTCCTAATAAACCCCAAGAAATTGCATCTGACCACAAAAGATCACGGGATCTATTGAATGTGTCAAACTGACATATTGAGCCTATACACACAGTATAAGCCTTCCCCCAGTAGGCTACCTTCACATTCAGTAGATCCTGTGATCTGCTGTGGCCAGATGTAATTTCCTGGGGTTTATTAGGACTATAGTAAATAATACAAAAATAAATCACCATAAAATGTTGTAAAAAAATACATATTTAGCCCCATGCTCGAATGCCCCCGCCCCCCTGTCAAAAAGAGCTAAAATCCCTAAAACGAAAGAAAGCAGTAAATGAAAAATAAAATAAGACTCATCTTTTACTTTCTCTAATAACAACCTAAAACATGAACCTTGGTTGAAAAAAACTAAAGTTGTCCTTTAAATATAAACAATGGGCTTGAGAAAGGCCCTTAATTATTTCACCTCTTCCTGCTTCCTCCTCCTCTTCGTTCCCGTTTCTCAGCTGAACTCCCGCGACGACGAGGGCGTGCTGGTGGGGAACTGGAGCGGCGACTACACGTACGGCGTGGCGCCCACCTCCTGGACGGGCAGCACAGAGATCCTCCTCAACTACCACAGCAGCAAGATGCCCGTCTGCTACGCGCAGTGCTGGGTGTACGCCGCCGTCTTCAACTCCTGTGAGAGAGAGAGAGACGGCAAAATGCATGATAATGATCCCATTATTAAACCCATTTAGGCCTGACGTAAAAAGAAAAACAACAACTCAGCACTCAGTGGTGCTCACTGCTTGTAGATCGGCTATTTTTTGCTACGACGGTAGTTGCTCACCCCTGGCCTACACAGTACTTTGTTCCAACTTGGTTGTCTTTCTTTGCCCCCTTTTGCACGGTCCGTCACTGCCAACGTCTGCCCTGCTGCGCCGCAGTCCTCCGTTGCCTGGGCCTCCCGGCCCGCGTGGTCACCAACTTCTACTCCGCCCACGACAACGACGGCAACCTGAAGACCGACATCATCCTGGACGAGAACGGCCGCGTCGACCGCCACCGCACCAGAGACTCCATCTGGTACTGTTAGAAACTGTTAGAAGGGGGGGGGGGGGGGGGGTCCATGGCATTATCTCTTCAAATGGGGGGTCCGCGGGCTAATTAGTGTCAATTTGGGGGTCCTTGACATGAAAAGGTTTGGGAACCACTGCTTTAAATGTTTGCTTGTTTTTGTCCAGGAACTACCACTGCTGGAATGAGAGCTACATGTCCAGGCCTGACCTGCCACCAGGGTTTGGGGGCTGGCAGTGTGTGGACGCTACGCCACAAGAGACCAGCGATGGTAATGAGGACAGTCACTACTCTCCGTCACTCTCTTTGATTCTCAGCCTTTTTGATCAGCTTGCAGAGCTGACCAATGGTCAGCCAGCTCATACAACACCCAGCTCCTCCTACTTCAACACTTCACTTCTGCATTTTTTGACAATTGGCTATTTGGCACGCATGCACACTATACAAACGGATCAAACATTGGCCAAATTGTCAAATAATAATATGAAAGAGGCAACATTGTGTCATTTTTAAGTGGTGCAACCACTTCCTTAAGTGACTATATATATGTGGGTGGGTGGGTGGCTACCGTGGCTGGCTGCCTGGCTGGATGGGTGCATCTGAGCACGAAAACAGCATGGTTGTTTTTCACCACCTGTGCGCAACCTAACACACACACAAACACATATTAACTGTATATATTGTGATTTCGGGTGTGCAGTGACAGTACAGAAACAGTACAGTACAGTGGAGGGTACAGTGGGGACCCCCACACGGAGTTGCACCACTTACTTCACACGGGTGTGATTTTTACTACTTGACTAGTTGCCTAATTTACTAGTCGACTAAGCTATGGAATCGAACATGTTCTAAATTTAATTTGCCTTTCTGGATCCCAAATCGTTTTTTGTTGTTCCAATCAGGAATGTACAGGTGTGGTCCTGCATCTGTCCAAGCCATCAAGCATGGTCAGATATGCTTTCCATTCGACGCAGCGTTTGTGTTTGCTGAGGTAAGCTCCACACAAAGAGTGTTTTTTTAAGATGTTTCAGACCGTTTTGGCCTATATGCAGATTGGAATCAGATAGATTTTTTTTTATCTTGGGGTGAATTAGCCGAATTGGCCATAGCCGACGGCTATGGCCGTTTTTAACCAAAATGTTGCTGTTCTGTTTTTGTTTATTGCTTTGAAATGTTGTATTAATAATAACATAATGGCTTCCGTCTGCTTTCTCTCCTTCCCTCCACAGGTGAACAGTGACGTGGTGTTCTACTCGCGGAGCAGCGACGGCACCATGCAGCCTGTCAGAGTGAACCGCTCCCACGTGGGTCGCTTGATTCTGACCAAGAGCCCCGGACAGGAGACCCGCCGCGACATCACCGACCAGTACAAGTTCCCTGAAGGTCAGAATGAAGGGCCAGTGTGGTGGGGAAAAAGTACTCAAATGTTATACTTAACCCATTTAGACCTTCTACAAATGTCTTCTAAATCCTGACCGTTTCCTGAAAAACCCTGACAGTGGTTCTCAAACATTTTCATGTCAAGGACCCCCAAGATTATATGTAATTGGCCACCGACCCCCATCTGACAATATGTTGTCCCAGAAGCAAAGATTTTAGTTAAAAACGTTGGCTCTGAAAGAATTTGCACTACATTTTAAAAAATAGCAGATCTAAAAGCTATGAGCTTGTAGATCTTCTAAGTTTCAATAGCTGAAGTATAACATTGCGCTACGTTTTCTAATCAATATTAAAATCCACAAATTTACAAATTTTGGCTCTGAGATATTGTGGAGAGCTCTTCACAGGGGCTCCCGATTCCGAAAATGCCAGAGAGGACCCGAGACCTGCACGGGTCTGGGGCCGTGTGTCACTTGGGCAGGGTCGGAATCGGCCGCATCCCTGCGGAACTGTGGGTCTGACAATCAGTGATCTACAAGCTCACAATGCGTCGCAGCGCAATGCATTGTGAGCTTGTAGATGTGCTATTTTCAGCATGCAACCAAGTGTAAAATGACTTCTATTGGATCTCTTGTCCACTATAGTGGACACTATATCCTAACATTTTAGTCTAGTTTCTATCTGTTGACAAATTTGTCAATACATTTAGTCTTAGTTTTAGTCATCATAGCTTAGTTTTCATTTACTGTAGTTTCCGTTTAGTTTTCGTCAGTGAAAAAAGGTAGTCGACTAACATTTTTAATCTTAGTCGACAACAACACTGCCATCAAACATTATATGTGTAATGCCCGAGTGGATCCGAGAAGACCCGTATAATGTGTTTGTGTGTGTGACGTGTGTGTCTGTGCGCTCTGCTCCACTGCGGAGGAAACACAACGAACTGAAGTGCTCTTTACGTGATAGTTCAGGCTGGCCTAGGATCAGGTTAGTTAAGCCTGGGAGTCCATATTTGGGCAATCGTTTTGTGCTACGCCTGCGTTACGTCACGGCCAAGGCATAAATAATAGAGCTACTGCATTCTGAGGACTATACCCATCGTCGAGAGGAATGCCTTAAAGATGCATGATAATGAGAACTTTATCCTGATCAAACACCATTTAGAGAGCGCCAAGGAAAAGCTTTACGCAATGAAGAAGGAACTGCAGTCGTCGTATGAAAAGCTATTCTCCGCAGAGCGAAAGATCAAAGCCATGGAGGAGGAGAGCACAGTGAAAGAGTACCACATCCAGGCCATGGATAAGAACCTCCTAGAGCTCCAGACCAGGCTGAAGGAGAGGGAGGAGGAGATCACCGCCATCAAAGGTGGCTTCAGCACGAGAGGCACATCCGAGACACTCGGCGCAATCACGGAGAATACGCCGCAGCGCCAGATTATTAGGACACCACGGAAGAACGCACAAGAAGAAGCGAGGACCAAATCGCCTCAGCACATGGAGCAGGAGACGTCATGGGAGAGGGAGAGACTAGCTGTAGAAAAGGAGGAGTTGACTAAGAAGAATTGGGAACTCCAGAACCAACTGGACGTCATCGAGGAAACATTGAGAACCCAAGATGCCCGTTGGTCCAATGAGCAGGGCAAATGGGGTCAGGAGAGACAGGAACTAGCCGAAGAAAAGGAGGCTTTGGCTGAGAACAATACACTACTCAAGAAACAACTGGAAATCACACAGGAAGAGCTGAGATCCAGAGATGCTCTGTTTGGCACGGAGCAGGATAAATGGATAAAAGAGAGACAACAACTAGTTGGCGAAAATGAGGCTTTTGCTAAGAAGAATGGGCAACTCCAGAACCAACTAGAATGCAAGGTAGAACTGAGAACCAAAGAACCATGGCACACGGATCAGGTGAAATCGGGGAATAAACGCGCACCAGATGGAGACATGGCAAGAAAGACTTCACTCCAGAACCGGAGTCCGGAACGAGTCCGGAGTCCGGAACTGGACCACATCCAGGAAGATCAGCACATTAAAGCGACTATACAGTGCCTGCTGCAGGAGACAGGCATCGACAAGGACAGGCATCGACAAGACAAGCCACTTCGGCAACCCGACATTTTGGAAGAGCCGATACCGAGATCTCGGTTTCAAGAGTTGAGGGACCAGAGACAGAGACGACTATCTGACGGAAATGAGACTCCAAATAAGAATACAAGTACTCTTACTATACTTAGGAACCAAATAGGCATTGCCCAGGAAGAGATGAGAACCGACGACGAGGTTCAGGTTAAGGATAAACAGGCAATGATAGCACGAGACAATGAGGCTTTTAAGGATAAACAGGCAATGATGGCACGAGACAATGAGGCTTTTAAGGATAAACAGGCAATGATGGCACGAGACAATGAGGCTTTTAAGGATAAACAGGCAATGATGGCACAAGACAATGAGGCTTTGGCGATGAAGAATAGGCAACTACAGACCCAACTGAATCATATGCAGGAAGAACTGACAACCAGAGGTACTTGTTGGTGCATGGGGAAGGGTCAGGAACTACTACAGGGAGGAAATGAGCCTTTGGCTAGGATGAAGCAACAACGGGACCAGCTGCTGGAAATCCAGGAAGAGCTGAGAAACAAGGAGACTCGTTGGCACTTGGCATTTAGCATACAGCAGGAGCAATGGGCGAAGGAGAGACATGGACTAGTCGTAGAGAAAGAGGATTTGGTCAAGAAGAATATACAGCTCCAGAAGCAACTGTATCTCATCGAGCAAGACCTGAGAACCATGCAACATTGATGCAGGAGGAATGGGGGAGGGAGAGACTAGCTCGAGACAACGAGGTTGTTGGATGAGAAAAACATAAGGATAAGAATGGGCAACTCCCCATACCAACCTCTGGATGGCACTGTTCCAGTACCATGACACTGGCTCTAGGTAGTGGTCCCACTGGTCCAGTACCATGACACTGGCTCTAGGTAGTGGTCCCACTGGTCCAGTACCATGACACTGGCTCTAGGTAGTGGTCCCACTGGTCCAGTACCATGACACTGGCTCTAGTGCCTCAGATTCTGAGGCATTGGAGGTCCCCAGCATCTAACCCTGAGGACCTTCAGTGCCATCAGGAACTGGAACCCGTAACACTGTTCGGAAGAAACTGGAGAGCCAAAAAATAACAGGTTATACAACAGCACAAAGTTTGAGTAATCTTTTTTTTTGTGTGCTATTCATTGCTTTTTTATTAGTTATTAGAACTGTATAAAGAGAGACGGGGAACCCGAGTTCAGAGGCTATAACCATGCCCCCGGGCAAGTTAAGTTTACTGAGGTTAAGGTTAGGTTTAGGTATAGTTTTCTTGAGGTTAAGGTTAGGGTTAGGTTTAGTTTTACTGAGGTTAAGGTTAGGGTTAGGTATAGTTTTCTTGAGGTTAAGGTTAGGGTTAGGTATAGTTTTACTGAGGTTAAGGTTAGGGTTAGGTTTAGGCTGTCAATCACAGCGACTGGCCAATCACAACGTGTCTACTGCACAACCTGTGTAGGCTTTGGTATGTCGCAGTTCAGAGAGAAGGGAGATGTAAGCGGATCCTTGCGACTCACAAAGAGCATGTGGTTAAGACAGGCCCTCATGGGACACCATGAGGGCCTGTCTTAGCCAGCTAGTGTACAGACACTAGCTGGCTAATAATCGCAAAAATCATCATCAACATCGGTATATATACACCTCCGAGCATACGCAAAAAAAAGGCAGCACGACCACAATACTTGCGTACTCTGCTTGCGCAAGTAATGAACAGAAATGTCTTGGTGTGTATTGGTGGAGGGACTTAGTAAAGGAATAACATTTTCTAGAGTTCTCTTATGTGTTAATTTACTTGCGTAGCGGTACCACTTTGTGTCTGATTTAGTTATGCACTACTGGGGCTTGAGGCTCAACATCCACAACACCTGTTTCTGTTATCTCAGGTCCAGCACCTGTAGCGACCACTGTTGCCCCGGACATCTAACCTGCCCTCTCTCTGTTCCCATGCCCAGCGTCTGCTATAGCATCCTCTCACCATGATGCCATTTATTCCCCATACATGTATGGACAAACTGGAGCCCCCATTGGTTTCTACAGACCATTTTGAAGACAACTTTTCTGTGAATTGTAAATCCGCCATGTTTAAATTTCCGGATGTTCCGAAATGACCCCGGAAACGACCGCGATTCAGTGGTGGAAAGTATATTTAAGTACATCTATGCTTTAAGTACATTTATGCTGTACTGTTTTAAGTTCTCTACTTTTACTTTTACTCCACTACAACTATTTGAAAGCCTTAAATTACTAGTTTGTAGATTTGGATTATCATTACAAAACGTATACATTAACCACTTCATGCCCTATATACATTTCGGCCATTTGAAAATAGCCGATCTACAAGCTCACAATGTGTCGCATTGTGAGCTTGTAGATCAACTATATTCAAAATATTTGGTACACATTTTCATTGCGTGAATTGGGACATTCTGCAATAGGAGCACTTTTACTTTTAGTACATTTTGATACCGATACTTTTGCACTTTTACTTGAGTCCATTTTTTATACGGGACTTCTACTTGTAACGGAGTACATCTACATTGCAGTATTGATACTTTTACTTAAGTAAAACATTTGAGTACTTTTTCCACCACTGCTACTATTGGCTGCAACGTCAGCGAGGGCGGGTCTTCACTCAGTATAGAACCAGTAGAAAGCCTAGAAAGATTATCCTTCATTTTAAAATGAACGGAAGCACAATTTACTAAACGCATATCGTGATGATTTAAAAAAGGTATTTAAACTAGCGATAGCAAAATTAGTGTTCATGAAAATGTTTACTATGGTAATCAAATCAAGTGTAAAGCGATATGAGCTTTGTAGATCTGCTATTTTTGAAAAACCCAGTGAACATTTTGGCAAGTCTTGAATATGATGTATATATTTTTTAAGGGAACATTTTTAACTCAAATCTTTGCTTCTGGAGGTCCCTGGAATAAAACATTTTGAGATGGGGATCCGCGGCCAAATACATATTGGTTTGGAGGTCCTTGACAAACATCAATCAGCCACTTTAAACCTGATTTAGAAGGGATTTGTAGAATTGACCTCAGGTCTTAACCTGATGTGTTTGGTGTTTTAAGCATTATGTTATATTTTAGCTATTGAAAAAATCACACCCGTGTGAAGTGAGGGGCGCTAATATATTTAAGTCTAACTCATGTTGATTAGGTGATGTAATTGTGATGTAAAACAAACAGTGCAAACACAAACGTTGAACGCCATTAACAATAAAGAGACAATATGACGTAATGATCATTACGTCATATTGTCTCATAATGTGCCTCGAGGCACATTATGACATACATTTTCCCTTCATTGTCAATGGCGTTTACAAAACATTGAACTAAAGACAAACATTAAACCTTATAGCGCCCCTCAAAAATAGCAGATCAAATCTAATTCTTTCAGAGCAAACGTTTTTAACTCAAATATTTGCTCAACTTGGAAAGACACTGGATCTCTCCTTGAGAAATGTAGCCATGAACCTGAAACAAAAGAAAATTAATGTCTACATAATTATACCTTCACTGACTTAAAACTTGCTGGTTTTCATTCAAGAACGTCAACATTGTTTTAGTGTTGACTCATATACAAGAAGGCCTACACAAGAGTAAAGTAAAGTTTGTTTTGGATCCTCGACATGGTAGCAGCAATAAAAATGGTACCGAATGAATCTGCATAAAGCCTAATTACCATTTATTGATGTACAATTTACTCTCCAAAACTGAGCTGTCTATGGCAGATGCCAATACAATATACAGTGCTATATTAAATGCACCCAGTTGTTCTTTAAATTGTTTTACGCAAGCAGCAAAGAGCACTCTGAATGAGTGTTCACAAGAAAACATTATAATAGTGTAAAGTATAAATAATTATGTGTGGCAGATTTGAATATGGCATTAGAGTTAGGTGAGTTTATAGTAGGCTACCAGAGGTTCCTTTTATATTTATGATTTGTGTTTTTTATAAACCTGCTGTTTTTATGCATTTGTATGTTCCTTCTTCAATTTTTACTCACTACCATTAACTGCAATATTGAGAACCTGCACAAACAAGAATTTCACCCATTTTGATATACACATTGAATCAGGAATTTAGAAGATTTGCCCAAAATAACAGTCTACCATTTAATTCAGTAACCAGAAGTAGTAGGGATAAAATGACCAGAGGAGGGGGTACATTTTAATGTAAATAAGTGAAATCAATATATTTTCCTAATCGCTTAAACCAGGGCTCTTCCGCAGTGGGTCTGGGACCCCTAGGGGTCCTCAGATTTACTGCAGGGGGTAAACCTTTGTGATTAGCCGAAAATAGCAGATCTACAAGCTCACAATGCCTCGCAGCGTGCAGAGGGAAAAAGGGGGTGCATACTTAGTTTAGACTAGTCATTGGTTAGACATGGGTTAAGGTTAGGTTTAGGTGTGCTGCCCCGTGGGAGGTTAGGTTTAGGGTGAGGGTTTGAGATAGGTTGTAGTTGTAGGACTAATGACTGGTCTAACCAAATGACTAGTCTAAGCTAAGTACTGCACCCGGGAAAAAGAGCCGACCAAGTACAGAGCCAACGGTTAAGTTGACTACATTTTGAGGATTTAAAAGGGTCACTGTCTGAAAAAATCTCTCTCGGGTAAGAGGTCATTGAAAAATGCTGAAGGCTTTAACCGATTTGTTGGTTTAACAGTATTTAGCCCGTAGCATTTGCGTAGCACCTACAGTATGCAAAGACTACATTTATGTACTTTAGATAGCATTTTATGTAGACATAGCACTCTATAGTGTATACTCAGTTTCATTGTACACACATTCCACTATAAATTGTAATTGTAAATTGGAACCCCCTATATTCCTGACTCATTGCGGTCCTCATACTTCCCCATCCATCAGGCACCACAGAGGAGCGCACAGTGCTGGAGAAGGCAGAGGAGTACGGCTGCCACCGGGAGCAGTCCGACCCCCCCGAGGCCGACGTGGAGCTGCTCATGCCCACCCTGGAGACCAGCATCGGGCAGGACTTCGAGCTCCGCCTGGAGTTCAGGAACGGCAGCAAGCAGCGGCGCACCGTCGACGCCTACGTCAGCGGGAGGGTGGTGTACTACACCGGGGTCACCAGCTCCGAGTTCCTGTTCAAGACCCCCAACGTCACCATCGAACCAAACAGCAGTTGAGTGTGGCTTGGTTGTATAGGTCGGATAAGGTGGTTCTCAATGTGGGGGAGGGGGGGGTCCTTGATGGGGGTTCCTGGGGGTCCCCAGCTAAATAAATGATTGATAGTTAAACTCCAAATGGACCCTTATGGGTCTGTAACGCTGAGTGTACAAATGGAACTAAATTGGACCCTCATTTGGTTAATTGGATTCCATTTGTACGCTGTCAAGAGCAGTTTGATGTAAGGGATTGTGGTTTCAAAAGTATTAAAGTTAAGGGGTGGCCTGGTGGTCACTCAACCAGTCACCACTGTTGCAGTCTTAAAGGACTGTCCTTAGATCCTCAATCAGGCAAAAAAAAACAGTTTGCATGTTCTCCCTGTGTTTGCGTGGGTTTCATTGCACGCCAAAAGACAAATACAGCCAGGTACAGTACATGATCCTGCCCTTGATTGTGGGATTGAGGGATTGTGACATTAAAAAAAAGGTTTTTGTTCTTGTTTTTTTTAGGTTTTCTAATCTCAATTGCACCCAAAAAACATGAACTTTTAACATTCAGTAGATTTTCTGTGATCTGGGGTTTTCTGGCTCAAACAGGTGCTCTGATTTGCCGGCAGTAAGTGACATCACTTACTGCAAATCCCATATATGTCAATGGGATTTGCCAGCAGATGTCACTGTTTCACTGTGTTGCCTGTTTTCATTGTAGCTCAAAAGGCCCAAAAAAACCCAAAGAAAACTTCAGACCACAGAAAATCCACTGAATGTTCAAAGTTCAGGTTTAAGTTTAGGTGTAATTGAGGTCATAAAACCTAAAAGAAAAAAGAAAATGAAAAATAAATGAAAATGAATGTCATAAAACCTTTAAGATCAACTGGTCCCGAGACCTATTTAGGATGTTAGGATGGGTCTCCTCTTTATGGCACCTATAGGCCTACAGACTGTAGGACTAGAAAGTTGTTGGGGAGTCATGTCCTAATCTAATCCCCTCTCTGTCCTCTCTTTCCGATGTGTCCGCACTTTACTATTTGATACAAACAGAAACAATAATAATAATAAAAAAAACATGAATATCCTCAAAGTCAATAATTTACTCCTTAAAACAGCAGCATATAAGCCTATACACAAATGAAAATGACCTCCTGCTACAGAACAAGCAGAGACGAATCATTGTGCTGTGGGTGTGTGTGTGTGTGTGTGTGTGTGTGTGTGTGTGTGTGTGTGTGTGTGTGTGTGCGTGCGTGCGTGCGTGAGCCAGGTGTGACGGAGGTGGTGCAGGTGAGCGCTAAGACCTACATGAGGCAGCTGGTGGAGCAGGCGAACCTCCACTTCATCGCCACGGGGAAGGTCCAGGAGACCGGCCAGATCGTCACCAGCATGAAAGACGTCACCCTGCACTCTCCAAAACTCATTGTCAAGGTCAAACACAATGGGCTCTAATATGTACACTCTATGCTCACTAGAATCACTGCTACAACAGTGGGTCTCAGGAGTGTCCTTAATTGAGTGGGTTCCAAATGGCCCCCGTACGGGCGTGTAACTCTGAGAGTGTACAAATGGGTCCATTTGTACACTCTCAGAGTTATGGCGGTCCTTGAAATTAAAACGTTTGAGAACCACTGTACACTAAATGGAACAGAGCCCTAATTTGCATCATCTGTTAACACCTCTGAACGAAGTAGAGAAGAGTTATTCAGAGTACATAAAGCCAATTCCAACCACATGGTGGAATTGGCTTTTTCAACCAGTGGAAAAAAAAGTACTAATTTTTTTTAAACTTCAGTAAAAGTGTCAATACTACGATGGTAGAAAATGCTCTGTTACAAGTACTCTAGAAGTCCGGAATTCAATATGTACTTAAGTAAGTACAAAAGTATTGGCTTAAAAATGTACTTAAAAGTACCAAAAGCTAAAGTTATCAAATGTAAAATAATATTTTGAAAATAGCTGCGACGCAATGTGAGCATCGGTTATTTTCAAATGGCCCGGCCCCTTCCTTTTCTCCCCCTACACCAAAGTGTCACAATGTGACGCGCTGTGAGCTTGTAGAGCTGCTATTTTAGACGAATGTTTGCCTACAATATGTTTTGCTGAATGTTAGACTATAATGAGAAGAATGACCAGAATGACCCAGAATCGGGATACTACTAGGGTGTTCCATAATTCAAACTGAAATACCCCAAAGACAATCAGTGCTTTCAAAAGTTCTGATTTGAGACATTGCATTGATCAAGGTGAAGAAGTAATGTTAGCCGAATTACAAGTGGCCTTTGCATGAAATTTGGAAAATATAAATTTGTTAGTGTCAGGACGTTGTGCAAGTATAAACTACAAGGCAAAGTGAAAGTGTATAAAATGCTAATTGCTAACAGTCACTATACTTGTACGCACCTGTTCCAGTGTACACAAACTAATACTCATGCTTGTGCACGCTGCCAGAATTCCTTGCAGAATATTCAAAGTTATTCAACCCAGTCTGTCATGCTTCTCACGGCGTGTACTGCAGGTGTCAGGCGTGGCCAGGGTGAGTGAGGAAATGATGGCCATTGTGGAATTCACCAATCCCTTCAAATTCAGCCTGGAGGACGTCTACATTCGCATGGAGGGACCTGGGGTCATGCCACCCATTGTCAAACATTACAGGTGAGCAGAACGTTTATTTGTAGGTGTGTGTGTGTGTGTGTGTGTGTGTGTGTGTGTGTGTGTGTGAGAGAGAGAGAGAGAGATGCCAGTTGAAAAGCAGAATTTGGGAGACTTGTTGGTCTTGGTGATGCAAAACAATCATCATCAGTTTAACCAATACATTGCACTTTAATCGACCGCAAGTCTCATTCATTCTGAATGAGTTATATACATAATTCAAATCACACCCGTGTTAAGTGAGGGGCGCTCTTGCCATCGTCCAAATCTACTTCATATTTGGCGGACATTTGACCTAATTTCTCTTTTCATTGTCAATGGCAAATATTGAGACGTGTGGGGACAAAAGCTGTATATAGTAGTCCCTCAAAAAAAATCACAGTTATGTGAAGTGAGGGGCTCAACAAGGGCAGTATCAGCCAGATGACGTCTTATACGTTGCCCTTTACTGCCCTAAACAAGTCCATAGACTTGGCCTGCGAAACAGCCCTAAACAAACATTAAGACTTGGCTGGTGGTGATGGGTTTTATTTATAATTATAGGCTCCAAACAAACGTTAAAAGTCCATAGACTTGGCTGGCCTATGACGTAATTTCGAAAAGCCATGCATTGGAGCCCCCCCCCCCCCAAAAAAAAATGAATTCAGTGAAAGTGTCATTCCTATTATGAGAAAGACACATACTAAAGAAAATCTAATCCAGTTAAATTCATCCACAGTATGATCCCGGCAAGCTCTAGTCTGACCATCACGGAGCGCTTCACCCCCAGGAGAGCAGGACCAACCAGGCTGATAGCCAGTCTGGACTGTCCTGCCATCAGACAAGTGTATGGCAAGATATCCATCTACATAAAGCCTTAGAGAATACCACGGGAGCACTGGAACCCCCAGCTACTGGCCTGCAAAAACACAGAAGCCCAGTAACGGCGTGTGGACCACGAAACTAAGAGTTCAAACTCCAGCATTTGTTAGTGTCAAGTAATAACTGTATTGTTGAAAATGTAGGGCGGCATGAAGAGGTAGCATTTAAGGGTAAGACGAAATAATAGCTTATTGTTTTGTAACATTTAATGGTATAACTTTTTTACGATTAGCAAAACCGTAGTAGACCTTTAAAAACATACATAAAGGAGTTAGTGCTGTATGACTGCTTCTACCTGCTATGTTACCCTAAGTGTGTTTTTGGTGTAATAGTAGCTTCTGCCATCAACATGTCACTGCTACTTTTGAATTAAACCCTAGGCCAACTTTATTTTGACAATACTGCCGACGACCGTCAGTGCTTGCACATTGACACACCTAAATCTAACCTATCATGTATTAGCCGCAGCTGCATGACGGCTTACATCAGTGTATTATAAGGTTTACCCTTTTAACCTTTTTTCTTCTGCCTACACATGCGGCAGATGAGGTCTGCACCATTTTGAAATAGGGCTAAACAGTCAGTTGAAACTAATGGGAACCGGGTGCAGAAGTCGTCAAAAGTCAGGGTTTTTGAAAATTCCTAGTTTTCATCGTTGGTTTCATTGTTTTATCGACTTGATCCACTCTTTAAATGTCAGCCGACTACTTCGAAGGGCTCCCGAAATACCCGTATGTGTGTCAAGATTAAAGGAGAAACAAACTTCAGAGTCAGCCTAGGGTTTCATTCCCCTCTAATCGGTCATGTTTGAGGTTTTTCTCAACTACCGTATACTACTTTAATTTCAATAAGTTTTTTTGTCCATTGACATTTGTCAATTACAAGTTGTGATATTCTTTTTATCATAAATCTGGGAAACATAACAATGACATTTGCTATTTGTGGTTAAGACTTTTTTTTTTATGGAATATTTTTTTTGCATTTTACATTCCACGAGCTTTTACATTTTTTCTGTTAAATTTCAAAGATAGGGCTAAGCACTAGTTTCAACAATATCATTGATCCTACATGAAGTTACTATTTCCACTTCTTTGTACCTGTAAACCCTATATTTCTTCCATGTTTTACCAACCAAATAAAACGTATGACTTAAAATGTCTGTTCCCAATGTGTGTACTGTATTGTTTTCTTCTATTCTATTAGGATACAACAAATGCATATGATTTATATTTTATAAACATCTGTAGATAGGGATGACAGGCAGTTGTGCTTTCTATGGTGTGATTAAGGGCCCTAAAGATGAATACAAAATTAAAAGGATCCCTGGCTAATAAGACAAATATGACTTAAAATATTATACTATAATCTTTCAGTCAATAGGGACTGCTCCCGTCGCAAGTTGATGATGTCATATGTCCATGTGGTCTAGCCCTATGGAATTATGTAACGCATATGCTAATAAAAAAATCACACCAGTGTGAACTGAGTGTTGCAACTCCCCTCTCCCCCTCTCCTCTCTCTCTCTCATTAGCAGGCAACAGTGCAGCACTAATACTATCTCTCTCTCTGTTTCTGGCACAACAGCGTCCCTACTGGTAGTCATAGTTATACTCGTGCTCATGAACCAACACATACTGTACATAGGTGAACCAACACGGACATTGCTGTTCCTTGGAGTGGTTGCACCACTCAAAAATCACACCTGTGTGAACTGAGTGTTGCAACTCCCTCCCCCCCTTCCCCCCTTTCCTCTCTCTCTCTCTATCTTTCTCTCTCATTAGCAGGCAACAGTGCAGCACTCTCTCTCTCTGTTTCTGACACAACAGCACCCCCTACTGGTACTAATAGTCATACTCGTGGTACATAGGTGAACACGGACATTGCTGTTCCTTGGAGTGGTTGCACCACTCAAAAACAACTTAATACTTCCTAAAGTTAATATGAGCATCAAAGCAATATTTAAAATGTTTTTATTAGGACGTGCATTCCATAATTCCATAGGACATGAACATAATGACATCATCAACTTGCAACAGGAGCAGTCCCAATTGAGTGAAAGATTCTCCATTTATGAAAGAAATAAAATATTTAAGGTGTGTTTTAATTTCATCTTTTTAGTAATAGAGGGCAAGTATAATGTTTTAAGACATATTTGTCTCATTAGCCAGGGATCCTTTTTACTGTCCAATACTTCGATACAGAGGGGGGTGAAATGATGACAGGCAGTTACTGCCATCAAAATATGCACTTTGTTTGCTTTGTGTTTGCTTTCTAAGGTGTGATTTGGCGCCCTAAAGATCAATACAAAATGAATATCAACATCTTAATACTGTCCAATACATACTGTACTACTGTAGCACATTAATCTTAGGTTTGACAACTGTCAATTTAGTGTGTAATGTTGTGTGCGTCAATGCAACTTTGCTGGACAACAAGCGTTTATGTATGAGTTAATCTTGTGGTATACTTACCTGTAGAAAGCCTGGGTTTCATTTACGAATTAACCAGTCTGGTCTAGAGCCCGCCTTCCATATCCAGTATTTTACACACACACTCTGTGTCCGAATCCACTCAGCAACCTGCAATGTTGATCCCCATCTAGCATCGCAGAGACCATTAAACGCATCAATGGTCAATATCACATATTTTGTAATAATAATAATTTTACATTTTGGTTTCAAAAGGAAGTGCTGTGAAAATCTGTAGTCACAAGTGGAATTGCATTTTTATTTATTTAAAAATAAAAATAGCTAGTGAACTACAAACCAGCCTGAGCACTAAAACATTTCCGAATCAAATGTTTGCATCATGTACGTATCATATGATATCATATCATCATAGCATAAGATTATGCAGACGCTAGGGCATTAAGCAACTAGTCGACTATTCAACTAGTCGACTAGTAAATCCACTAGTCGACCTTGTTGGTACTAGTTGACTAGTTGATAATAAAAAATAAATTATTCCCCGATTGTGCAGGCCTCAAGATCAGGTAGATTATAGTTATAGTCACCAATGTACACAGTTTTTAAATGTACAAATATTTATTTAAAAAAAAAAAAAATAGATACCGGTAGTTAAACAACCAGTCGACTAGGCAACTAGTCAAACTAGGCAACTAGTCAACTAGTAAAAACGACTAGAAGGGCTTGCACGTTCAAGTGACCACCCCTTGCGGTGGTCACTTGAACGTGATGAGGTAGTCCGGGAACGCTTGGTTGTCGTAGAACACCACGAACATGGTGGGGTTCTGCAAGTGGTCCACCACGCTGTCGAACCCGTCCGGGGGCTCTGACCCTGGGTGTATGCTCCCGTCAGGACGCGGCCCACCAACATGAGCTGGGAGCCGTCCCGGCCTGGCTTGGAGAAGGTGGGGCTGGCCGAGTATCTGGCGCCGACGGCAAAGTATGTCCCGCAGCCGTATGTGGTCGCTATAAGGGGGGGGGGGGGGGGGGGGGGATATATGGAAGAAGAAAGGACAGGTACTGTACACTGTTGATTTCGTCGACTAAAACTAAGACGTTTTTTTCACTGACAAAAACTAAATGGAAACTAAATGGAAACTAAGCTACGATGACTAAAACTAAATTTAATCAACAAATAAAAACTAGACTAAAATGTTAGGAAGGGACTAGTGGACAAGAGATCCAGTATAAGTCATTTTACACTTGGTTGCATGCTAAAAATAGCCGATCTACAAGCTCACAACGCGTCAAGCGCTCATTGTAGGAACTCCAAATATTATGGCTCTGCATCAATGTAACATAATTAAGCGTTGTGAGCCGATGTGAGCCATGATGTCACAAGTTTTGTGGATTTCCACTCTGGAGGGTGTTTTCACTTTGTTGTCATACAGCAGGGTTCCCCAATAAATTTTCCTCAAGTATGTTTTGACTATCGTACCAGGCTGGGGGCCGAGTCCGCACGCGCGAGGTCGAGGTCTTGCCCTGAAAATGAATTTTCAGGGCAAGACCCTATTTGAAAAGGATGCCCAGTTTGACATGCATAGGCATGCATATGCATAGCCATTTATATTTATATTTTTTTGAAATTCTTCCAGGGGCCACAAGGGGGCGCTCCGCGGGCCGCAAATGGCCCGCGGGCCGCCTGTTGGGGAACCCTGTCATACAGTGACAAATAAAGATCTCTTATCTTTTGGGTCACGCGGGCTAAAAAGTTTGGGAACCACCGATATAGTACATACAGTATTCAGTTCAAAGGGGGTTCAGTACGATTTTGTCCTGCAAAGCTCCTGTTGAAGCCGGTATCCATGATGGACTTGCTGTTGTCATCATGGGTGGTGCCGTGATAGAGCTGCTTCTCGCGAACCTCAGTCCCTCCTGGCTGGTTCTTATCAGAGAGACGCTTCTTCTGCACTTCATAGCCGCGTCGGAGATGCACGTTCTGCAATCGCTCAATCTACAAGGATTCATTATGTAAAGATTCCTTCTTCTGCCCCCCTCCCCCCTCAGATCTTGTCTTTCTCCACAGTATACGCATAATGCAATTCGATGAATTATACAGATTTAAAATGTCAATTTACTTTTTCAAATGATAATGATTTACCAGAGAGAAATCTGAAAACAACAGAGAACATCACTGTATCACACAGTCAGAGGAAAAGTGTGGTGTTTCACTTGAACCCTCGCGTCTCTATTGTGGGCATATCAGAATTTGGCAAAAATACGCAAACGTGTTTGCATTGTGAGTTTGTAAAACGTCTATTTTCGTTGAAGAGATGGTGTAAATGGAACAAAAAAAAAAATTCTAGATAAATTATAGATGCCTCATTGGCCGCTGCAGTTCATTGGAGCGACGTGTCTCCAACTCTCCATTGAAGTCAAGTGCCACAGGTGAAGGGCTGAAGGCACCCTGCGTCGCTGCCAAAGTGACGTCACTCATGCGACTCCTCCATGTCTCTCGCTGTCACTCAACTGACTTACTGGCCAATCACAGCGCGTCTTTTCCGGGACTTCCATTACACAGGCTGCTTCTGCTATGCTTCGCAAGGAATCTTGGAGAAATTGTGCCTTCAATTTTTACACGCTCCCCAGAGCCAGAAGAGGCGTCTATGATTTTTTTCTGCCAATGTAAAGTTAATGAGGATTCTGAATACCCAGGTTAATAATGCCAATTCTGATCCAAGAGATGATATTGTCAATAGTTTTACTATCCTTCAGAGTATCGCAATTAGCTTTTTAGCTGCCGTTGGTCATTTTGTAAGTAATGTTGTAATATCTCAAGAGTCAAGACAGATTCTGCTAACATCAGTATCTGTCAGTGCTACTGCCTTAAACATGTACTGTTGTTAGGAATAAACCAAGGACTATCTAAAGAGGACGAGAAGCGAAGACCGTACGGTGGACGCCATGTTGCTACGGTCTTCGCTTCTCGTCCTCTTTAGATAGTCCTTTTATTTTACCAAATGGGTTCCCAGATTGGTCATTTTTTAATCAAACTGTCACAAAATGGACTTTATAAAAACCTGCCATTTGTCACATTCCAGTATATAGAATAGAATGAAATGCAATAAAGTGCTGTCCTCTCTCACCCGTTTGGTTCTGCAGTCGTTTCAGCGTGGCCACCCGTGGTCTGGTTCCCTGGGCTGTCGCCTCCCTCCTCAACAGGTCGACGCTCCACTGGACCCTTGTCCATCCAAAACCCCTCCCCTAACGTCACCCGTCTCCAGCGTGTGATTGGCTGCTTTGGGAAGCCTCTCCCAGTGGCCTCCGGCTCCCAGGATGCACCAGGCCACGCGGCCATACAGCTCGTCCTCCTCCCTGACTCTCAGCTCTCTGATGAGCTTCTCCTTGTGGTAGAGGTTGATGAGCTGGCTCACCTGCAGTGTTCATTTGGACAGCAAAGTATGACTTAACTTTTGAATAAAATACCCGTTAGTTTTTGTCATATTTTAGACATCCAACATGTTATGGTTTATTTTAGTCTAGTTTTAGCTGACTACATATACAGTTGATTTAGTCGACATACATGTGTAACGGCGAGCCGTTTATTATTGTTATTTTTGGTGTTATTTTCTAATTATGGTTCGTTACCTTATTTCCATATATATATATTTACGTTAGCCATTAGTTCATTCCTTACAGTTGTGGAGCTAACCTGGAGCTAACCTTATATATTGTTGACATCTGAAACATTTTCTAAATATGAATTTAAGCACATGCTACTTCTGTCTGATTTTACTTGTCATGCTAGGAGACTATCCTTTGATATCTCACCAATATTCGTGCATCATGGCAAAGTAACTAACTACAGAACCCAAACCTCCACCAAAGTGTCATTGAGATGAAAAGACCAAAAGCTACATTTTCTCACCCGCGGTGTTGACAGCAGCAGAAGGAAAGGTCGTCCCCGCAGCACCTTTGAAGGCCTCGAAAACATCGATCTTGATGATGACGAGGCGGATGAGAGACATGCGCAGAGTTGTTGAGGACACTGCAGTGCTCACTCCTCTGAGGATGGCTTTGGTCACTTTTCCTCCATCTAAGCCGCCAATTCCTGTGCAAATGGAAGAAGATGGTATAGGATCTGATGACATTATGCCACAGTCTGAAACACTACCAGTGGTTTGAAAGGTATAGCATTCGATCGGGCGAACCAGTGTTGATTTGATTTCGTCGACTAAAACTAAAGATGAAAAATGTTCGTCGACTACCTTTTTCCACTGACGAAAACTAAATGGAAACTAAATAAAAACTAAGCTATGATGACTAAAACTAAAACTAGATATACTGACAATTTCGTCAAAAAAAAACTAAACTAAAATGTTAGGAAGGGACTCATTTTACAATTAGTTGCATGCTGAAAATAGCCGATCTACAAGCCCACAACGCGTTGCGACCTTAGAGTATATGAATAGACAAGATATATGAAGATCTGCCATAAAATGTCAATGCCGGTTCTATCTATCTATCTAAAAGAAAAGAAAAGTATAAAAATGAATAATGATGAATGATGTGCAGTTGAGTTGCATATATATATATATATATATATATATATATGACATGAGTAATGTTTAGGTGGTATTATCAGGTGAGCTGTATTCAAAGCCAACATCCTGGCACACCGCTTTTCGGCCAACCTGTTTCCAATTTGGTAATTACTCAGCAGGGAAGGTGATTGGTTGTCCTTTCATTCAAGGGACATCAGAGCTAAGCATTAAAAGGCTGGTGTGGTGCCACTGTTCTTCACTTCTCTCTTTGGTGGAGCCACTGTTCTTCACTTGTCTCTTTGGTGGAAGCAAGTTTTACCACAGTCTGCAGGAAGCCATGGCGCTTTTCATGAGGTACTATTTTGTTTATAATTTGAAGCTTTTCACAGATATGACTTGAGTTTAAGTATTAAGTGTATTTTCATGTAATTTTCTCTAGGGTGGTGTTTTTTGCTTTACTGGTTGTAGGACATTATAATGCAGATGGTAAGTTTGACGTTCAATTTACTCTATGGTCCATTTTTGGGAAACTTTATACAGTTGCTTAGTATTTGGCAAAATATCCAGTTTCTTTACTATATAATTTGTTTTTTTTTCCTTTCTCATAGCTCAAAAGACTCAGAAGATCAGATCTTTTAAGTCTCTAGTGCGGATTCAGCCCGATAATCTGACATATCTGTGTACCTGTGATGTGCTGTGTGAGGATCACCCAGCTTTCCCAACTGTCCCAATATCACCTGAGTCGGACTCCAATACCACCATTATGGTACTGTGTAACTGTGACCTACTGCCTCAGAGTATGCAGGCCCCAAGCCCTTTTGCACTCCAGCAGCCAGGCCGCCAGGTTCCCCAGCAGCCCATCTCTAAACCCCAGCAGCCATGGCCCCAGGTTTCACAGCAGCCCAATTACCTCCCCCAGCAATCTCTGCCTCTCCTCCCCCAGCAACCATGGCCTCAGGTATCACAGAAGCCCATCCACCTGCCTCAGACGCCGGTCTACCAGGCCATGCAGAAGCCTGTCTACCAGGCCATGCAGAAGCCCGTCTACCAGGCCATACAGAAGCCCGTCTACCAGGCCATGCAGCAGGCTCCGCCGCCCATCTACCAGCCCATACAGAAGCCCGTCTACCAGGCCATGCAGCAGGCTCCGAGTCCGGGCTACCAGCCCATACAGAAGCCCGTCTACCAGGCCATGCAGCAGGCTCCGAGTCCGGGCTACCAGCCCATACAGAAGCCCGTCCACCAGGCCATGCAGCAGGCTTCGAAGCCTGTCTACCAGCCGTATTATGGTTGATGTGCTGAATCAGTCTAGCCATCTGCCCCTGCAGCCAAGGTAATGGATGTCCCAGCTCATGTTTCATGGAGGTACCAATGAATCCAATTTCACTTGTTAGATATTGGTGGCAATATGGGTGAACATGTTAATTCACTGTATCTAATGGTAGCTGGTTTTATAATAAAAGTTGCTCTACCTTGATCTACAAAGTAGGGAGACTGCATGTCGTGTGGACCCAGGTCATGTCAATCTGTCTTTGTAGAACTAAGTATGTGCTAACTGTGCTTTTTTTTTTTTCCAGACCTACAACTTGGGAGTTTCCAATTTCCTCCATGAGGAAAGACTCTGTTCCAGTTCCCATCCGACTGTCTTATGGCATTCCCTTAACTGTCCTGTTGACCTGCTTCAGTAAGATCCCAAGCCCATAACATGACCATGTTGTGCAGTATAAAATAAAGTGGCTTTCATTATACTTGTGGTGTAGTCTGTTTTGTTAACTGGTTGCTGCTCTAGGAGCATGTATACAGGCCCATGGCCAGGTAACAGCAGTTGGCACCTTTGCCTTAGTAGACTATTCTAACCCTAGGCCTGTTTTAGACCACAATCTAGCCTTGTCAACTAGTTTCCAGTCAATACTGGACTGGGGTCATCTATAGCTTTTAATTTTGTTGACCCACAATTTTTTTTATTAAACATGACACATTTCCCTTTCCCATAGATCTTTATTCAAAACTTTAATTTGTAATTAAAATAAACTTCTCTTAACCCCTTTTGGTGGTTACATACATTATGTTATAATTTAGCTATTGAAAAATAGCAAACCTACAAGTTCATAGCACGCCACTATGTGGCTATGGTCTGCTATTTATTTCTTTTGTTAAAATGTGCCTCATCTTTCCAAAGATTTTCATTTTAAAAACTTTTTTAAATTTTGACGTCCGGCCTGAATGGGTTAAAGCTGCTATAAGCATGTCATTGTATTGACCTTTTTATTTTTTTAGGTATTCAGCCAGCAATGGGTAGAACGCTCCCAAAATAATTGAGTCTGTCACATCTAGGGGCCACAATCTGCATTCAAAGATGTTCCTAGAAGCTTTGTCATTGGTCGAAAAAAACCCAGTCGCAATGACTAACCTATCAGAAACAGACAGGCAAAACTCGTTCAGGAGAAAGCACACAAACTACCAGTGTTCCATGCATTGACAGGTTGTGACACTGTCAAGCATGTTGGCCACGGGAAAAAGACTGCATGGGCTTCTGAGCTTATACACATGCCCTGTTGATATTCAGTTGTGAGGTAGAAGGAAGCTTCTGGACAATTCCAAAGTTCAAAAATTGGATCATGAAAATGTTCTGATTTGACACCCATATCAGACAATCATACAAGTGATGGCTGCCATCTTGAATATTCAATGACAATTTTCAATTCATGCAAAAGACACTGTTTTGGTTATCTGCTGCACTGTAACAGAATGAAGAGCCTAGGTGGTCTAGAACGTGAATTCGTAAAAAAACAGCAGGTGGCGGCCATGGTCCCACCATGACTTAAACAAATGTCTCTAAAAGAGAAAACCAGCACTCACGGAACTCATGTTTTAAGGCACTCTTAATTTATTTAATTGGTGACATGGTATGCTGCAGAGCAGCAGCAACGAACGCGTTTCGGCGTTCAAGCCTTCATCGGAAGTGTCACATTACGTATATAGGTCTCCCTAGGTGAGACAACTTCCTCTGTCCCGTGCAGACACATGAACACACAGCCAACTTGTACCAAAAGTGCAAATATTCAGCAGTTCAGACAGCCATTAAATAATAGACATCAAAGTCCTTAAATACATACAGTGTATATAGGAATTAAGGCAAAATTAGGCAGAATTACGTTTTTTTTACTTGTCGCATATAAAAGTCTCAGAAGTTATAGGTATACTATACATAAGGTCCCACCATAAAAAATAGACCAATCAATTCACCACCCTACATACAGACCAAAGTTTGGCGGAGCCCGTTGCTCGCTGCTGTTAGCACACCCATGTGCCATGTCCGCACGCACACACACACACCCAACAGAGTTGTAGGAGGGGAGGAACTTAGGAAGGGTACACGCAGTACACAGTGTGTGCTGCTGTGCTATCCCGGCCTGCGTGGCCGGACCGGCTGCTGCTCTGTTGACAGCTATTGTATGGTACGCCGCTGTTTATACACAGCAACGCAGTTTGGGCTGCATTCTGATTGGTCAGAGGTGTTGCAGTTCGCCTGCGAATGTCTGCAAAATTTGACACCAGAGCGAAAAAATTAAGAGCGAAAACTGTCGTATTTTCGCACATTCGCCACTGATGTGGAAGCTTGCATTGACTTCAATTGGTTTTTAAAAAAGGCGAATTATTCACACGAATAAATCGCGTCGCTAATTCGCCAGTGTGTAATGACCTTAACACTAAAACATT
Organism: Protomyctophum parallelum; assembly: GCF_964188405.1. Lineage (NCBI taxonomy): Eukaryota > Metazoa > Chordata > Actinopteri > Myctophiformes > Myctophidae > Protomyctophum > Protomyctophum parallelum. The sequence continues at coordinate 16,737,846 of NC_139716.1, read as the reverse complement.
CCAGGTGACTAAAATTAAATGAAAACTATTCAAGAGACTATGACTAAAACCAAAATCGGCTGCCAAATACAACACTGCGGAACAACAGGTAATCAAATTAGCAGCTGATTATGATTATTATAATTTTTTTAACATGGCCAATGAACGTGCCATGACTTTTCTTGTGACCACCGCGCTCTTGACTTCTGGTGCGATATCCACTCAAAATAAGTTCATAATGTAAAACAAATTTGGTAATGGATCGCAACTCTATTTATTTTCTGCATAACTGAGAGACATTTCGGGCTATGCGTTATCCTGTTGGTTATGGTGGGTCAGATGCTTGTTACAGATGTATATGTGACATATGATTTTATTTCATGATCAATAAAGACATCGGACCTGCCCTGCATCCTACTTACCAGCACATACAGCAGGTACTGTATGTATCCTACCAGTGTTGTTTTTGGCAGCAAATTTTGATTTTAGTTTTAGTCATAAATAGTATACATTTAGTTTTAGTCACATTTTAGTCACCCGGAATGTTTTAGTGTTAGTCTAGTTTTAGTCGACTAAATCTACAGTTGATTTAGTCGAACAAAATGTATTTTGACAGTTTTTTTCACTGTATTCCTACTTACCTGTGCATATAGCAGGTATGGACACGGAACTGTAGCCCTTCTCTTCACAGTGTCTGATGATGTCACGCGCCAGTCCTTCAATGACCCCGGCATCCTTTTCGCCGCACACGTGCAGGATGGCTTTACAAGGGAACTGTCCAGGCCTGGACACAAATATGCCACCTCTGTTGACACGGACAGCTGTGGGAATAAAAGTGTGAGAAGATATAGGTGTCTAATAATCGTAATAAGCAATGCTCAATAACACAGCGACAGTCATTACAGGCAGCTTACTGTACATGGCACTCTCAACACAATTATTATTATTATTGTTAAACGGTGTGTAACATTCATTTTAGTAGTATTTATTGTCAAAAGTTGTCAAAAACACATTTATGTGGAATGGTTATTCAATAGAGCCTCGCCGTCCCGCTCCCTCCCGAGGACCAGAAGTGAATTACCCGTTCATTTTCCTCATAGACTTTTCAAAAAGTATTTATATAAAGCCGTTTACACCGTGGACAAAGCCAACTCGAGTTGTGACGACAAATGACAGTAAAACACAATGTTATGGGCTGATCAAATCATTTGTTTTTCTTCTTACAAATGATTTGATCAGCCAAAACCATTGTGTTTATTGTCATGATCATGAGGCCTGTTACTATGAGTGGGGAGGAAGTGGAGCAGGTCAGTGACTTTAAATATCTGGGCACGACCATAGACAAATAAACTCACCTTTCAGACCAATGCAGATCTACAAAAAGGCAAGGCAGCGGCTTTATCTTCTCAGGAAACTGAGAAGTTTTAATGCCAGTAAACACACCCTGACCATGGTCACTAGATCACTCACTGAGAGTGTTCTCACTTTTAACATCGTGTCCTGGTTTGGGAATCTCTCAGAGATAAAAACAAGCTCATCCAGGTAGTCAACCAGGCAAGTAAGATCATTGGAGACAAACAATTGCAACTTCAGGACATTTACAACCGCTCCATAACCAAAAAAGCTATTCAGATTTACAATGATTCTACCCATCCTCTTCACTCTGAATTTGACTTTTTGCCATCGGGCAGGAGGCTTAGGGCAAAATTGGCTGTGGACATTTTAAATAAAAAAAAGTTTAAATAGTCTAATCCCCCACTGCTCATGATCACTGTTGCTGTGTTAATGTGAATGCATTTTATATAGTATTTTAATGCACCTGTGTGCCGGTGTGCCGGTGCCGGTGTGCCAAAGATGAATTTCCATTTTATGTCAATTTAATGGACAATACAGTTTTCTTTATCTTTTATCTTAATCTTTATGATGTGTCACAACTCAAGTTGGCTTTCTCCGTGGCGTAATCGACTTTTTGGAAAATGAATGAGAAATTCACTTCTGGTTCTAGTGTCGTCATGAACGACGAGTGGCCCAGGAAATGAAATGCAATGCATTTCTCCCATAGGATTTTCTTTAAGTATTTATTTAAAGACGGTTACGCCGCGGACAAAGCCAACTCGGATCGTGACAAATCATGACAATGAACACAATGTTTTGGGCCGATCAAATAATTTATAAGAAGAAAAACAAAACAAATAGTGTTGTCTCCTGCCTTTATTTTCTTCTTTCTAATGATTTGATCGGCCCAAAACATTGTGTGGCAGGGACGACCATAGCCGTCAATGTGGTGGTAAATCACATTTTATTTGGTCCGTTTTTAGCCCAAGGGGTGTTTTTTGTATGTTTTTCGTGCAAAACAAATGCTTGCAATGGATTAAGAATTATGAAAAGTTAGTTAACACCTATAATGCCTATACTAAAGTGCAGTTATAAACGGAAAAGAACAATGTTTGTGTGTGTGTGTGTCATTTAATCTGACATTAATCTCTAAATACCTGCTGCTTTTCTAAACTGCCGAGTTTTATCCAGCGCTGCTGGTCGGCATGCTGATGTCGCTCCTGCTAAGCCTACTGTCGCTTCGCCCTCTAGTAGTGAGAGTCAGACCTGACTTCGTCGGTGTGTTTTGTGCTCCGCTCCCATCTCGTTGCTGGACGATTACAACGTGATAGTTGGACTCCACAAGCTCCACGCTGCGTTTCCCTTCCCCATGGAAGTACAGCCCAGCCACCGTCCCGCTCAGGACCAGCCTGTCCGAGGTCAGGCGGTCCAGACCCGACCTCAGGGCCTCCCGGGTTTCCTGGACCAGACTGCTGGGACCGGAAAGGAGCATGCGGGGAGACGGGGAATGGGAAGGCGTAAGCTTCACCCTGCCAGGGAGGTTGACGTCGTCGATCAAGCTCACTATCTTATCAAAACAGTCCACCATTTCGGGAAGCGGCAGGCCCAACTGTTCTCAACCTGGTTGAGCTTATAGTCCAGCAGAACGTCTTTTAGCGTGCCTACGTCTGTGCTGTAGCCCACCAGCTGGACCGCCGTGGTCTTGGAGGATGACGCGCCGGCCTGCGAGTGGTAGCTGACCTCTACTCTGAGGTCCGCACGGTTGGCCTGGTTCATGGCTTTGGTCAGAGCTTCCTTAAGCCCGTCCAGACACGGAGCCTCGGCGATCCGTCCGTCCAGCACCAGAATCTCCTCGCGCTCACCTCCCCGACCTCGCCCACGAGCACCGGGTAACCTCCGCCCCAGTACATGCGGAGGTTCTCCGTCACGAAGGAGAGGTCTCGCTGCAGGGCTTTGGCCGGCACCGGGTCGACCACATGGTGGGCGAGGTAGGTCTCGATGAGGCCGATGAAGACTCGGTCCGCCTGCAACTCCCATCTCTCAGCAGCGATACCGGATGCTAGGGTGTGGGATGATGACCGTTATAATCGTTAGTCAATACAAAAACGTACCATGAAGTTGTCCTCCGTCGTACACTAGGAATTACTTTTTTCTATCAACTTTTATCCCACGATTTTGTAACCAATTTTTTTCCTACCTGGGGAGAGCAACGGACTGACCTCATGCTTCCATCAATGCATGAGGAGTCCAACCCGCTTCTTTTCACCTGACGGGGGGGGGGGGGGGGGTTACCCGGTTGGACGTAGCGTGTGGAAGGAACACATGATTCCAACCAGTTCCTTTCCCCTCCATCAGGCGCCCCGGCTGGCCATGCAGGGGGAGGCAGTTTAAAAGGTAAAAAGGAATTACGGTACCTTTTTGTCGAGCTGCAAATTCAGTACCATTTAAACCCTCAATACTTGATAAAAACGGACCTGTAAAGACTGCATTGGTACGATCTTATTTCGCTCTATACAAATCGATTTGCCTAAAATAGCACATCTACACACTCACAACGCGTTGTGAGATTGTAGATCGGCTACATTTATGGGGAACTTTCCCTTTAGAAAAGGGATGTCGGGTGTTCCAGGGGATAAGAAAAGTGGCATTTTAATAAAATAAAATAAATAAGATTTGTTTTTGGCTTTTGTGCCTTTATTGATAGTTACAGTGAAGTTACGGACAGGAAAGTGGGAGGGAGAGAAGGGGAGAGACACGCAGCAAAGGTCGTCATGAGCGGGACTCGAACACGCGACAACTATAGAAACTAAAATCTTATGATATTTAGTCGACTAAAACTAGTAACACTAAAACATTCCAGGTGACTAAAAGGTGACGAAAACTCAATGAAAACTATTCAAGAGACTACGGACTAAAACTGAAAATCCGAATTTGCTGTCAAAATCAACACTGGTCCAACCATCACCATCCCTACCGGATGCTCCGCCTGAAGCCCCGGACGGCTCCTTCTCCACGTCCCCCTTCACCACGGCCTCCTCCTCCAGACGGAGCAGTTGATAGCGGACAGCTGTTTGTGCAGGACTTTGGCCGCCTTGGGGCTGTCTACCAGATAACGCAGGAGGTACGGGTCCAAGGTGTACACCTTCTCCAGCTCCTTCCTGTTGTGTTTTGCCTAATAGGGTTGGGAAGAAATCACCGTTAAGCAGCCATTGAATGACTTGACAGAACATACGTTAAGGTTAATACAAGGCCGGAGAATTTTAGACACAAAACATCACAATGCGTTCGGCTATTTTGGGGGGAAATTCCTCACCTACAGTATAATGTCATGCCCAACAGAGGGATGCAAGGGTTAAAGTGGTTACAATGAAAAGGAAATGCAATTAAATTTACTGGCAACCCACCAACTCGCAAGAAAGAACATAATCTATAGCAGCAGGGAGTGCTCACTGCTCAAGGCTTAAACTGTAGGCAGAGATAGAACCATGGATGGCAGAACAAAAAGACATGGGACCGGAAAGGAGCACGCAGGGAGATGGGGAATGGGAAGGCATAAATAAGCTTCACCCCGCCGGGGAGGTTGACGTCGTCGATCAAGCTCACTATCTTATCAAAACAGTCCACCATTTCGGGAAGTGGCAGGCCCCGACTTATTTTACAGTGTGGCTGCAAGTTTGATGTCGATGCTCATAATTTAAGTTACTTTCATTTTCATGTTGACAAATTGTGTGTTGGATCAAACATACTAAAATATGAAAAAGTCATTTTCTCTCCTATCCATAAACATTTCCCATCAGTGCTGTATTGTGTATTGAGACCTTTGTGCGTGTTATGCATTTTTTGTGCATTATGCTGTGATACGGTAATTAATGTTGTAATGTACCGCATTCATTGTTATCCAGTGGATTGGGGTCTGAGCCAGTGTTGACTTCGTCGACTAAAACTAAGAAAAATGTTCGTTGACTACCTTTTTTCACTGATGAAAACTAAATGGAAACTAAATGAAAACTAAGCTACGATGACTAAAACTGAGACTAAATATACTGACAATTAGGGACTAGTGGACAAGAGATCCAGTATGAGTCATTTTACACTTGGTTGCATGCTGAAAATAGCAGTTCTACAAGCTCACAACGCGTCGCTGAGCTTGTAGATCGGCTAAGTGTAAAATCAGCCATTACAACGGCATCAAGGCCCGCCAAAATACATTTTAGTCGACTAAATCAACTGTGAGTCGACTAAAATCTCACGATATTTAGTCGACTAAAACTAGACTTAACGCTAAAACATTCCAGATGACTAAAGTGTGACTAAAACTAAGTGAAAACTAAAATAGAAATTTGCTGCCAAAAACAACACTGGATGTAATCCTCACCTGTTGGTGACTGGTGAGTTGCAGATCCGGTGGTTGGCATAGGCTGTCACGCCTCACAGTCAGACGGAGTCAAACTCTTTCCTGGTCTGCAAATACAGATAAACAATGTATACCTCCATTATGTTCTGAAATGGTTTTGCTTTCAGTTTTACTGCTTTGTCATCCGACACCAGTGGGAAAAAATAAACACTTAATGCCTAGTATAAGTATATATATATCTTTACATTTAAAAGACAATGTGCCCGCTGCCCTGACAATTCTACCTGTGTGTATAAAGTCTGGCTTGGTTAGTTGGTTTTCATTTGTGTACATTGTGCACTGATCCAACCAGCATACATACACACTTAAAGTGTGTATGCCATCTATGTGAGGCTGCCTTTGTGAAGAATACTTACCTTCTTTGTCCATAAAACAGACCCTGTAGACGTTCTCTCCAATCCTTTCTATTGGTCCACAGAACAGGCGGCGCCAACTTCCTTTTCCCTCTCAATAAAAGCTCTCGCTTACGAGAGCTTTTATTGAGAGGGAAAAGGAAGTTGCCGCCGCCTGTTCATCCTGTCTGGCGACTACAAAACAATACTACAACATGACGTAACCACATCATCCGGCCCCAGCCCGGATCATACGGACTTTTGAAACAGAGACCAGGCTTTCCTCCGAGGCGGTGGAAAGCCTGGTGATGCGAGGTTACACAAAAGCCAGTCGTACTTCATATGGCACTGTAGTACCACACTACACCAGCAGATGTCATACTGCAGACATGCCTATTATGCACTCACAGGTGTGATAGCAGGCAAAACAAAGAGAACAGTAAAACCACATAAACTGGATGAATAATTATGTCCAATTTCAAAATGAAGTTCAAGTTAAAGCTGTGCGCAGCCAGCAGGTGTACAGTAGACGGGATGCAACATGTGTCATAGGCCCACAATGGAAACAAGCTCCTCTAGGGCTTTTTGTGTTATTGTGGAGTCTGTTAATAAAGTATTCAATCAATCAATCTGGTCTTGGAATGAACTACAGACCAGACTAAAACTGGCTTCTGTGATTCAGATAGTGATAGCTTTTTAAAAGGATTGCCATGGGCACACTTCCCAAACACTGCTCCTGCTTTGACGTATAGCAAATGTTGGTTCTCTTGCTTTTTAGTTTACTAGCAAATTTCCTTGCTTAGTTTTTATTAGTCTTTATTGGTTGCGTTATCAGATGTTCCTGTTCTCCCTTTGAGCTTCTTCGGTAGTGGGTACTGTATTTATGAGCATTGTATGTTTGTCCTGTTTTCTGTCGTGTACTGTATTTATCGTTACTGGCAGAGTATTTTGCCTCTTCTCTTGGCCAGTTCACACTTGTAAAAGAGACTTCAGTCTCAATGTGGTTTTTACTGGTTAAATAAAGGTTAAATAATCAATCAAAGTCACCAGAACTCACTCCCTATTCTTAAACTGATATTCACACAGCAGAATACATGAACCGGCCCACTCGGTGGCCGGTTCACTCGGTGTGTTAAGCGAGCATTCCGGTTACCACATGTTACAAATCATGAATGCAGCGTTCCATTGCCGTGTCAATTTATTTCAGATTTTGTAAAAAACACATTAAAAACAAAAACAAAATGGGGGTCTGTGGCCAAATATATATTAATGTTGGGGTCCTTGGCACGAAAACGTTTGAGAACTAGTCAGTGTTGATTTCGTCGACCAATACTAATACTGTAGATCAGCTATTTTCAGCAAGTGTAAAATCAGTCATTACAACGGCATCAAGGCCCGCCAAATATATATTTTAGTCGACTAAATCAACTGTAGATTTGGCTATTTTAACAGAAAGTTTGACTATTATGGCCTGGGCCGTGGCTCAGCGGTCCAGGCACCTTGGCTGGTAGCCCAGTCTGGCAGTGTGCCACATGTCACCATCCCCATCTCTCTCCCCATTTCCTGTCAGCCTACTGTCTGTCCCTCCTCTATAAAATAAAGGCGAAAGCCAAAAAAAAAAAAACATAAAAAAATATATATATACTGTATGACACCACCAGAATATAGTAATAATGACACATGTCATCAGTCAGCAGGACGCATACAGTACCCCCTGCAGATGCTAAATACCGCCTAAGAACTTCCAGACTAATTGCAAAGGCAAAAATGTAATAGCATATGTCACGGCCCCTGTAGTTTGGCCTACTAGGGCCTGTGTGGTTTGTTAGGTAGGCCTAGTCTTGTGCTTCCCACAGGTCCTGCCGAGTTGCTGATCAGGTGCATTGGGAGCACCTGGCCAGTGTTCCCAAGGTGCACTATAAATGGCTGGGCGTTGGCCACGCTCAGTCTCTCTCTCCTTCCATGAGAGCAGCAGCATCTTTGCACCATTCAACACCCCACACTACACCCAACACACATCCACTCACTTACACTACTGATCTACTGATTAACACACTCCACCTTAGTACTGTATTATTGTTTGATTCTGTTTGGTTATATTGTAAATAAATATTGGTTTGTGCACTTTTAAACAGCCGTATCTTCCTCCTTTGTTATGGCCCAAGAGCCAGGTCATAACACATATTATATAGACATTGATTAAAGTTACCAAGTGCATAATTGTTATGATTTTTTACATGATAAATATTTGTATTTATATATAAATACATGATAAATCCCACGTAAAAAATCATAACAATTATGCACTTGGTAACTGCTTTTTTAATTTTGGCATGCTGTTAGGTCATAAGGTTTTCAAAAACCATTGCATTGCAACCATTTAGTTTTTTGTAAAAATTTAGTAAGTAATTTAGCACACCCAATAGAAACAGAATCCATTGAAAAATCTCTTTTCATCTCTTTTTTGGATGGTTTCAACCATATACTGACCTATCTAATAGTGGTTTCAATGCAAACACACTACTAGGGGGGGAGCCAAATTAGTTTGGTTTTTGAAAACCTTATGCCCATACCTAACACGGTACACCATGCCAAAATTCAAAAAGTAGTTACCAAGTGCATAATTGTTATGATACCTACATATTAAATCCCAGTTTCTATCTCATTTTAGCCACCGTGGACGCCATCTTGAAAACGATGCCTTTCTGGTTGTTTGTTTTTCCCAAAATTTGAGTATGTTATTTAGCACACCCAAAAGTAACAGGATCCATTGAAAAAAATCTATTTGATCAATAATTTTGGTTTTCAACCATACCTATACGTATCTAATATTTGAGTCAGTGCAAACAGACCACCAGGGTGGTCTTTCGTACCTCACAGTGCATCACTTCGTGCCACGACGTGAGCTGGTATAGATCTACTATTTTTAAACATTTTGAAAATTTGTGTCTGAGAAGTGTGAGAATACCGATCTAGTAGAATCGCCCTTGGGTAAACAGATGGTGTAGTAGTTCTCACAGCTCTGAACTGGCACATACATTTACAGTAAATTAGTTTATTTACACAGGAGTAACATGGCCATTGATGTGTAAATAAACAACATTTATTTAACCAGTGGGATCATTGTTCTGATATCTGCTCATTAGGATCTCTTGTCAAGCTGGCCAATTTGGCAGGAAGGAACTGTATAAGCGCATCTCTAATGTAAAACGTACAACCTTGATGCACCATTTAATAGTTGCTATAAAACATATTCTGTGCCAAAGACAATAATTAAGTCATCTTGATGATTCATCTGGCTCGCTTCATCCCGTCATTGTGCGCAAGGCAGGGGAAATCTCTCTCATCCTAACCACATGAACCCCAGCATCCCTGTTCTGGGCATGCCATGATAGGCAAACATTTGCTGAAAATAGCATATCTCTGCTGTCGGGAAGAAACCACCTAACTCCAAAATGTACATTTTTCAGGAAATGAAAAATATAATTTTTTCAGGGAATTAAGAACACCTTATATTTTGAAAACAAAGCAATACTGCCTCATCAAAGTTGCTGACTTTATATATTCTCAATTACTTGGTGTTCAATAGCACTGATTTATGCAACAAAAAATATCCCAAACCTCAAAAATGGAGTTATGAGGTTTCCTCCCGACAGCAACGATATTAGTAAGATATTAAGTTCACAACGTGCAGTTGCTAAGTGATGAGATTTGGTGTAGATGGGGAAGGGGGGGGGGGGTAGTAAGTAGTTAATGGCATGGAAAAGTTAAACGATGTCAACTCATGTCACTGAAGAAGAAATTCTAACCTGACATTAAGGATATCCTGGAGTGAAGCCGAATTCAATACACAACTCTTCCATTGTTGGTTGGAGGAAAAACGGGGTGCATACTTAGTTTAGACTAGTCATTGGTTAGACATGGGTTAAGGTTAGGTTTAGGTGTGCTGCCCCGTGGGAGGTTAGGGTTAGGGTGAGGGTTTGAGATAGGTTGTAGTTGTAGGACTAATGACTGGTCTAACCAATGACTAGTCTAACCAAAAACTGTCTAAACTAAGTACTGCACCCGGAAAAACAATGGAGGAATGCTGTTGGTATTAATGTCTTGACATTGTGCAACTCTAATTGTCCTGAAAACACCACGCCAAAATTTAAAAACTAGTCACCACAAGCCAAAGTCCGCCCCCTGCTATGGCATAAAAACGGGCACTTGAAACCAACGTTCCAAAGCCTGCATAACCAGCACATTCCAGCCTGCATAACCAAGGCCACTAAGCTGTGTTTATAAATCCATTATCACCTACCTATAAGCCATAATGTCTCTCATCACACGCACACTCGTGCACACACACACACACACACACACGCAGCTGAAACGCATTGCTTGCCAAGTCTTTTTGCACTTTTTTAACACATTGTGTGCCCTTGTATTTTTCAAAATCGTCTTGGGCACAAATTGGGTTTTAAAATCCAAATTCTTGGATGAAATATCGGTCAAAACATCTGCAATCTGTGGGCAAGCACTCTCCAAAATCAGGATAGGCATCGATCGGACCCCAAAACATCTTGCATTGGTTCTATTCCTAATAATCACTGAAATGCTTACATTCAACAGAATTATGCACACTGCAATGCCAGCCCTCCTGTTTCTGGTCGGCATAGCGATCTACACTGCAGATGGTAAGTCACTCACAACATCACAACATTGCTCAGTGATGATTAGGCTTCCATATGAATCTGACAGGCCTTTACACCTGAATTATAATGTTTATTTTGTATAATATGTTTTATAATGTATGTTGCTATAGAAAAAAATGCTTGTAGAGAAATTGAGAGGACATGTGTAAATGCAATGGTCTTGAAATAGAGGGTATGCGCATGACATCATCATCAAACCCGGAAGTTACGCAGGAATGCCTACTGAGTGGCAAAAAACTACTTTCTAGCCTTGACAACCCATGCACAGAAACAGAAATCTGATTGCATTAAACAACGTTAAACAATTTTAAACTCACTTTGCATGTTGCTTTGCCACTCGATGTGCCACTCACTTTAAGCATGCGCATACCCTCTATTGAGGTAGAAATGTCATCCATCGTCCTAGGGCATGACATCCACTGTGCCAAGTGCAATTAGACATTAGACTGTTGTAGCTAGCGGCAACGGACGCCTTTTGTCTTCAATCTACATTTTGGAATGGTTACAAGGGCCATTCCAAAGGATTATACTCAGCTGTCCCGCCTGCAGTGTTGGGTCAGCTACTGTCGTTGGATGATGCAACAACGCGGATCCACGCCTTTGTTTTCTATCTCGGCTTGATTACTGCACCGACAGATTACAACTTGTCCAAAATGCAGCAGCCAGAGTTTTAACTAAAGACTAAGATGAGAGAACATATTACTCCAGTTTCAGCTTCAATACATTGGCTACCGGTTGTTTTTAGGATTGATTTAAACATTCTTGAACTTGTTTATAAAGCTCTTAATGGTCTGCCTAGATATATCCCAAAGATATCGCCCCCTCAGGTCTTCCACTGCTGGCCTGCTAGATGTGCCCAAACAAATGGCAACTAAAAAGAGACAGCGTTAAGAATGTGTATATGAAACAAAATAGATATCCTACAAAAAAAGAGTCAAATGTCAACAGAAATATGCCTCTCTCGACTGAGTTTTATTTCAAAGAGGAACAAAAAAGAGGATCTGTTCAGGATACTGTTACGTGATGACATTTGATCGTCATCAATCTTAACACAGATATCTTAACTGTAAAAAATAAATCACACCTGTGTGAACTGAGTGGTGCAACTCCCCTCTCCTCCCCCCCCCCCCCCCCCCCCCCTCTCTCTCTCTCTCTCTCTCATTAGCAGGCAACAGGCAGCACTAATACTATCTCTCTCTATCTGTTTCTGGCAAACAGCGCCCCTACTGGTACTAATAGTCATAGTCGTGCTCATGGCCACATAGGTAGCCACATAGGTACGCACGGACATTGCTGGTTGTAGGAGTGGTTGCACCACTCAAAAAAAGGTCTCTTGTATAGATAGCTACTACACCTATACATATTCACTAAACTGTTATTATGACATCAGTCTTAACACATCTGTAAAACTTTAACTTGACTGTAAAAAAAAAGAAGACAGGTCTCTTGTATTATGAAGTGATATACTATATTACGTAACACAATCTTAACACAACCCAACTGTAAAACTGTAACTTAACTGTAACTTTGCATAAATTGGCTTCCTGATGAAGCTATGCAGGTTATGCAGGAATGCCTACTGAGTGGCAAAAAACTACTTTCTGGACAACGCATGCATCCAAACAGATTGCATTAAACAACGTTAAACAATGTTAAACTCACTTTGCATGTTGCTTTGCCACTCGATGTGCCATTCACTTTAAGCATGCGCATACCCTCTATAGCTGAATATAGGAGGGGCTAGCGCGTCTCAAAAATCTCACAGATCAGTCTTGATCACGTGACTATAGAGATAATGTGTCACTCTGACATCACATAAACAAACCCATATACAGAGACCACTTGCCACTGGATTTGCAAGCTGAAAAGAACAAACAGAAATGTCTCATTACTTGTGTCCTTACATTCACAGGTGGAGTTGTTCCAATTGAAATGCGCTGCCGCTGCCCTAGGACAAATGCAAGACTGAATAAACTCACAACTAGACTCATCCAAAGTGTCCAGCTGCTTCTTCCTCGTCCACACTGCAGCAAGACGGAAGTTATGTAAGAACACCAATATTTAAGACATTTACCTTTGGGAGTTTGCAAACTTTCCAATGCCAAAGACCCCCAAATAGGTGTTGGCTGCAGCACCACTATTTCAAAATGGCTGCTATGTTAACAGGGCTGTGTACTAGACCTTTTAAATCCACAGTTCATGTAAGGAACGAGGATCGCTCGTTTTTGTCCGCGAGTCGACACGGGCCGAGGCGCGCGGGGGGGGGGGGGGGGGGGGGGGGGGGGTTACCATCCTGGGCATCACCCTTGACAACAAACTGACCTGGTCAAAACATATAGATTCTGTTGTAAAGAAAATGGGCAGGTCATTAGCAATGGTGAGGCGATGCAGAACATAATAATTTGGACACCTGATCTAATTAAACTGGTACTAAATAAACGTGTTCTTTCACAGCTTGATTACTGCCAAATAATATGGTCGAATGCCACACAGACAGATTTAAGCAAACTCCAATTAGTGCAATGTCCATTTATAGCCAGCATCAACACAATGCACTTCCGTTTACAATGGCTAAAGGTTGAAGACAAAATGACTAATGCACTGCTACTTTCAATTTGGAAGGGTTTACAATACTAAACCCCATCCTTCCGGTACAGTCAGCTGAAACACAATTTAGGTTCGTATACAAATGCCACCAGACAGGCAACACAAGGCCGGGTTTCTCTTCCAAAGGCAAAAACAAATTACTTAAAGCGTAAGAAAAATGGAATTCTTTGCCACTGCTAATAACCAAACTTATACAGAAAGCCCTATTAAAAAAATATCAAGTAAAGAGACACCGGGAAAAGATTTGTTGTATGCATGTATTAGATTGTTTTTTTGTTTGTTTTTTAACACATTTTAATTAATGATTTTGTAGCCTATATGAACTATAAAGTGTAATGTATTCTTTATTTTCTTTCCTTTGTTTTGTTTTTCAAATGCATGTTTTAAATTGTTTTTATATGCGGACCCCAGGAAGACTATATAGTGGCGCTTTAGGGCACTATATCAAATAAAACCATAAACCGTAGTTTGAGTGGTAACAGTGGCCTGGCCACGGTTTCCTGTTCCGGAAAAACCAGCGCTCCTCGTTCCGCTTTTCCCACATGTTCCGGTTTCCCATATGAACTGTAACATAATATAATACTACACTCTTCAAAAACCTGTGATTTAGCCGATTTATAGAAGGAGTGCTGAGAAGCACAACTGCTCAAATATACAATGTAATGTATGAGGAAATTAAACGGATAAAACTATATGTATCTCTTCCTCTCTCTTGCAGTGTCACTCTCAAAAATAAAACAAAGGTGTGTTTGGACACAAATACAAGCTTCACAAAGAATATCCTGGCCTCAAGGTAAGCGGGATGCAAATTCTCATTGTTCAATATAATAATTACAAACCTGTCAACGTTGAACCATTTGTTATAATGTGAACTATTATGCGAGGTTTCTCAGTTCGGTTCTTTTTTGTTACATCCCCTTCACAGGACAACAAAACAGAGACAGTCTCTTGTGTCTACACAACGAGCAGCACCCCTGACACCCTCCACACAACAGAGACACTCTGAGGTCTATACAGCCACCAGAAACACCCACACCGTCAACACAACAGAGAGAGTCTAGGGCAGGGGTCTTCAACAGGGGGTCCGCTTCCATTACCGCCGGGGGGGTGTTCTCTCCTCTACAGCGCCCATACCCTAGTTCAGGTTGGCGAAAGAAGGGCCTGTCTGTGTGGAGTTTGCATGTTCTCCCCGTGTCCGCTAGAGTCGGTACCGTCACAAAAAAAGCATTTGTTTTTCGTGCAAAACAAATGCAATGGATTCAGAATCATGAAAAACCCCTAGTTTGACCCATCACATGCATACTGCTTAAAGCAGAATTGTGTAAATGTTGCCTGTATATAGGTTGTTAATGATACGCCAACTGTCAGCAGCTGTCACAAAGTTTCCCAAGGGAGTTGGCTTGGAACAAATTGAGAGGCGATAGTAGACAGTGGCCTCAAGATCGATTGTTCCCATAAGTATAGGACTTATGAACAAGCAGGCCCCATCTCAGTTCTGTGCATAGTGTGTGATTTGATGCCTCTTGGAACTATGACTGGTGGCCTTCTGTTGGAACTGTTTATTTATTGTCGATGTACTGTGTGATCTGTTTGTTTGTATGTTTTCTGTATCCTGATGACAGCTTGGCACAAAACAATTTTCCGAAAGGACAAATAAAGTATCTATCCATCTCTATCTAGCATTTATTTAGCAGATTTAGCTAACTTTCCCTAACTAATTACACTATTCTGTGTAGTGTTATAATACCAGCTGCTGTAGTCTGATAAGCTTGTAAGAAGCTTTGTTTTAGCTTGTTTGTAACATCTTTCGATATGACGGCATTACCGTGAAAGACTTCTTTCTTTTACTACAACTAGGAGGAACAATAAGTCCTGTATGTATACAGATTTGAGGAAGTTGTACAACATTTAATGAAATGGATAGAACGGCGGTGCATAGAACACACTCACTTTCAGTCACTAATATATGTTTATCTCGCATCTATTAGTATTCAGTGGTGGAAAAAGTACTCAATTGTTTTACTTAAGTAAAAGTACTTGTACTGCAATTTAGAACTACTTCGTTACAAGTAAAAGTACGGAATTGAAAATGTACTTGAGTAAAAGTACAAAAGTATCGGCATCAAAATGTACTTAAAGTACTAAAACTAAAAGTATACATATTGCAGAATGTCCCATTTCACAAGTTGAAAATGTGTAGAAAATCTATTGAAAATAGCTGATCTACAGCTCGGCTAGATCGGCTATTTTCCAAATGTATAGGGTTGAAGTGGTTAATGTATGTTTTCGAATCAAAAAAATCGCTAAAGCACGGTAACTAGTAACTCAAGTTTTCAAATAATTGTAGTGAAGTAAAAGTAAAGATGTTGGCTCCGAGACTTAGTGGAGTAGAAGTAAAAGTACTGGATATTGGAAATACTCAAGTAAAGTACAAATACCTCAAAATTGTACTTAAGTGAAAGTACAAGGAGTCAGAGCTTCAGTGTTTAGTGATGACGTGTATACAGTAGTTATGTATATGTTGATTATACTGATACAAATGAACTATGTACTGTATATGTGATGTACGTATACATATTGCTAATACAATATGTTCCTCGTCCTCACCAGTGTCACCAAGACATTGCACTCTCAATCGCAGTGATTCTATAGAGGGTATGTGCATGCATGAAGTGAATGGCAAATAGAGTGGAAAATCGAGTGGCAAAGTGACAGGCAAAGTGAGTTCCCCTGCCTGGAACCACAACACCACAGTCCTAGGCACAGGCACCCGACGGCCAGGCCTGGGACCAGGGGCTACACCCTGGGGACCTCTGCCCAGATGAGGGCGCCCACACCCGGCCATGCACTACCAACGAACTCCAGGGCGCACTTCCAGGGGGACCCGCGCCCCGTGGGTCCCCGAGTAGATTGTTTAATGTCGTTTAATGCAATCAGATAGGACTTTTCTGTTTGGATGTATGGGCTGTCAAGGAAAAAGTAGTATTTCCGAGTTTGATGATGATGTCACGTGCATACCCTCTATACTACATTATTAATGCCTGTAATAACCTAACTAACATGTGATGTAAAATTGAAAAATAATCACACCCGTGTGAAGTGAGGGGCACTCTTGTCATCGTACATCAATTGTCAATGGCATTTAATGTTTGTGTTGCCACAAATTTACGTCATATTTGGCGGACATTTGACCCAATTTCACCTTTCATTGTCAACGGCAAATATTGAGACGTGTGGGGAGCATCATCCTACATCATCTCATTCCGGCCCAATCTGAATTTGCGTCCTCACCTTCGTCATCAATGTTTGTGTTTACACAAACACTCAAAATTGTCCATTCATTGTCAATGGCATTTAATGTTTGTGTTGGGGCAAAACATAGGTTATATTACATACACCAAAAGCTGGACATAGGAGGGGCTGTCGCCCCTCAATAAAAAAAATACCTTGCCGTCTCTTTCTCTCATGCTAGCTTTCCTTCTTTCGCTCATTGTAAGGAGAAGCTGAAAGTATTGAGACTGTGGTCATGCTTCACATGATCATACAGTATGTATTCATGCTTTGCTAGTCATATGTCCTTGTGGTTGTTAAGTCATTCTTGGCGCGAACCCCATTTGGTGTTTTAAGCATTATGTTATACATTAGCTATTGAAAAATAGCAAATCTACAAGCTCATGTAGAACCACTGATATAGAAACATACGTTTTTCAGAAAACTGTCAGGATGTAGAAGGCATTTGTAGAATCGTCCTCAGGTCTAAATGGGTTAAGTCTGATCTGAACCACAGATAAACAGTGCAACAGAGCAACAGCCCTAGATTGGTGTTATCACAGTGGGCTCTCCCAGAAGGGATGTTTGTCTTGGCAAATAACGTTTTTTTTTTGAGGGGCGCTGGGCATAGCTAATGCCCAGCTTTCCGGGTTTGTGCAAACACAAACATTGGCTTGTGATTGGCTGATCATCACCCCATATAGCGATGCTTTCATTGGCCGAGCAAAGTACATATTGAAGATAAAAAGTGACGGCCGAAAAGTGAAGACGGTCGCAAATTGCGATTGGCCAGAATGAGATGTATGATAAGAGCGCCCCTCACTTCACACAGGTGTGATTTTTACCATGTACGTTCAATTGGCATTAAATAAAGATTTAACCTTTTGATTTTAATTAGGACAATACTTAGCACGATAACTTCTTCCTCTAGGGAGGAAGGGGTTAAAATGCACCCCCGGAAATATACTTCTAATCAGTGTTTTCTGAAAAAACGTGCTGACCATGATGAGCTATGATAAAAAGTTGTCAAAATCTCAAAACCCCCTTTTTGGTATATGGCTCTGGCAATATGTGGACTCTGGACATGACAAAACACAGTGATGATTTAGGCCATGTTATCTGCTATGGTGTTGATCCACTGACAGTGAAAACTTAACATTGGTTTCAACACAGCCATCTTTTTAGAGTAAATTGTGCTTCAGTATGTTGACAAGCTTCATGGAGATGCCAATGTTCCTTTCCAGCTCGATTTGGCATCTGCCCACAGAGCCAAAACTACTAGTAACTGGTGTACCGACAATAGTATTACTGTGCTTAACTGACCAGCCAACTGGCCTGACCTGAACCCCACACAGAATCTAGGTTGTATTGTCAAGAGGAAGGTGTGAGACATAAGACTGAACAATACAAATTAATATACAGCTGTTATCAAAGCAAACCTGGGCTTCCATAACACCTCAACAGTGCCACTGGCTGATAACCGCCATGCCACGCCCCATTGATGAAAAGATTTGTTCAAAAGTAGCCCAGACCAAGTATTAACTGCATACATTAATATACTTTTCAGATGGTCGACATTTCTCGTCTCATTTCTCATTTTTTTAGTGGTCTCGTAAAATATTCTAATTCATTGGGATAGGATTTCCATGAGCTGTACACCATAATCATCAAGATTAAAACAAAAAAAGGTTTTAAATACTTGCACAATGAATTGAGAATATATGAAAGTTTCACTTGTTGAATGATATTACGGAAGAAAATGAACTTTTACAAATTATTCTAATTACATGGGATGGTCCTACCAGGCAAGATGCATGCAGTTGAATTGGTCATTGTAGGACTTTCTAATTTAGCACTACAGTACATTACAGCTAGTAGCTGAGAACCACTGACTACCTTTTTTCACTGACGAGAACTAAATAGAAAATAAATGAAAACTAAGCTATGATGACTAAAACTCTAAGACTAAATAGCCAATATTGACAATTTCGTCAACAAATATTATTTTTACATTGTACACTGTTGTACATTGTTTCCAGGTGACTAAAATGTGACTAAAACTAAATGAAAACTATTCAAGAGACAATTATGACTAAAACTAAAATCAAAATATGCTGTCAAAATCAACACTGCTGTTCTAGATGATGTATATCTATGACTGACCCAAACCCCAAAGGGAGCCTCTGGTTTTTCCCTGTCTCATGACTACCTTATGCTGTCCCCCCCCCCCCCCCCCCCAGCTGACATTTCATCATAAACACAATAGTTCTGTGTATAAATAGTGAAGTGCAGTGTCCCAGTGTTGTCCAAGGATATCATATCACCACCATTGCCATTGTTTGTCTCTCTCTTACTGGTGTTAATTAATTACTACAATCAAGAACCCGAAAACAACATGAGGCTCTTCTATCTCCTGCTGTGTTTTCTAACCCTGGTTGGCCTTGTTAACGGTAAGCCCACGCACGGCAACAACATAGCATGACACACGATATAGAAACACTAAGTCATACACAGCACTGACTGGAATCATGTGCTGCGTGTGTATGGAGCATCTGACATTTACATCTTTGATTTGTCAAAGTCTTTGACATATATTGAGAAGAGTACTTGATGATCACTGTTCACATATTAACCTATTAGTTTAAGAACTTAATTAACCAAATTAAGGCCGATCCTACAAATGGCTTCTAAATTAGTAGTTCTCACACTTTCAAGACATTAAAAAAATAGCAGCTCGCAGCACGGCACAAAGTAAGTGTCAGCATAAAGCCAATGCAAAAATCTAAAATCACACAGATGCTTTCTCTGTTTTAATGGGCTAAACAAATTGCCAGAATTCCAGGTTATTTTCTGAAATCCCAAAAGTCATTGTTTGTTCCAATAGGCGATGCAAATACGCAGAGTGAAATGCGCGTGGTGAAAACATAGTATGAAACATGCACTGTCAGCATGTGGTTCATACAAGGGAAATGTGCAAGTCATCGTGAGAAAGAGGATCAAGTTTCAAATCAGCCCTTTAATAGTGGGGTTCCGTCTCCATGTTAAATGTAGTTGTCATTTACAACTCATGTAAAAGTTTCACTTTCAGTACTAATTTGAAGGTGAGGGTCTATAGAACCATTTTGGTTCGAGTGGCAATCACCAAAATAAAATAATTGGCCTATAGGGGGCGTAGTCAGGTGCCAACCCCCATCAGCCCTACCAAAATATGTAAACTGTTGTAACTTTTGATTAAATTATCCAATCTGAACATATGATATATGTATAGATTCACAATCAGGAGTAGCATTTGGTACTTAAACCTTATTAGACATATAATATTTGTTTCCACCCAGTATTGGTGTATATCCACAAAAATAGCAGGAAAAACGAGCTAAAAACTAGTAGTGGGGTCCCTAGACACACCGTCATTTACAACTCAACAAACGTTTAACTTTCACTTCTAATTTGTAGATAATGACCTATAGAACAATTTTTGTTCGAGTGGCAAGTCTACAAATTTAAAAAAATATATATTTTGCCAAATTTCCAAAATGGCCAAAATCGGAATTATGTTTATTTGAAAAATGTCTTAATTTTCTTATATTGCTGTTTTTTATTTTTATTGCTATATCAAGTTAATCCTGTGTGAGGAATCAACTGGATTTCAAATATTAATGTTTTGAATAATCTGATATAGAAACTAAATAAAGATGGCTGCCAATGTACATTGAATACTACATTACGCCTAGCCTGAGCTAACGTGTTAGGTTTCTGGTCTAGAGGGGCGGGTCGCGGCTCAGATTTGCGCGCGCCCTGATTGGATCTCATCGATCTGTCCGTCACCCCCGGCCCCTCCTCTCCCCCCTAGTGCAGCGCTACGTCACATCATTTAGAGCGACGCCCACCCGGAAGGGTTGACTCCACTTTTAGACCAGAGCGGCCAATGCGTTCCTCCAGGCTTTCAATTTTTGCACCAACAAAAATGAAAGCCTGGTACCGAGGCTACATTACGCCTAACTTCTATCCTGTTGAACCTAGAATGGTGATGTTGGTGCCTATACCTATGTTATCATGAATGACTAATTGTATAAAAACAAAATACATATAATAGGACAATATATAATATTTCACACAAATGAGACAATGCAGTACATAATTATGTGGGGAACTAAAGTTAGATATTGGAATATAATACACCACTCCAGTGTTATATTTGTTTATTTTATTTTTTTAGTTATACTATGTACTGCCACTATAGGGGGCAGAGTAGCAGGTGTCTTAATTGTTCAGACTTGGTAGCTTGTTAGTTATAAGACTAAGCATACTGCAGAAGAGCATGAGCTGCACTCTCTTGTGGTATTGATATTTTGAAGGTAAGCAAAAAAGTTAAACATGTCATGAAGGATCCTAAAGTGTTTTTTATGAATATGGATAGTCATGTGGGATAAGTGGCCAAAGTACTACATCCCAATAGTATGAGCTAGCATTAACCAAAGTAGCCTGTAGCTATAGCACAGGCTAAAACTAAAGGCTAGCTACAGTATAGCAATTATGCTGAGGAAGAAATTGTGTTTTCATTATTACAATGGTAAATGTGAATGTAGCTATATGCACTGCTGACTGTTTTCTTGTATCTATTAATATGTTTAGGCAAACTGTTAAATACAAAAGTTATATAATAATAATAGTAATATAATATTTTCTATATTTTTTCATGATATGACCCTAACAGAAAACTAAACCTGGATAAAGTATGTGTTTGTTATGGCTGGGACAACGAAATGGCAGTTGTGCATTTTGTGCTAAAAGCAAACTGAGGAAAGACTTGTTTGCCCTCTTGCAAATCCAGTTGCCAGTCGTAGAGAATGAGCCTACACAGACATCATATAGGCCTTGCAAGTCAGTTCAGAGCAATTGACGCTTCTCCCCACCCAGACGTTGAACTTCCAGATGTAGAATCCATGAAGTAAAAATCGTGCATTCTGGCATACAACTTGTCCGCATCTGTATAGAGCAACAGCACTTGACAGTGCAAAAAAAGGCATTCTGGAGGTGCTGTGGCATTGGCAAGAAGATCATGCCGGACTGGTGCACCTGTTAATCGTAATAAATGTCTCTTTTGTGGTGAAGGAACATATGCAGCAGACCATTCGTTCCAGAAGGTAGAACTCACCCAAGAGATAAACGACAAGGCAGTTGCGCTGGGAGAAGACCGTATCGTGGCACTCAATGACTATCCATATTCATAAAAAACACTTTAGGATCATTCATGACATGTTTAACTTTTTTGCTTACCTTCAAAATATCAATACCACAATAGAGCAATCAGTGCAGCTCATGCTCTTCTGCAGTATGCTTAGTCTTATAACTAACAAGCTACCAAGTCTGAACAATTAAGACACACCTGCTACTCTGCCCCCTATAGTGGCAGTACATAACTAAAATATATATATATATATATATATATATATATATATAACACAGGAGTGGTGTATTATATTCCAATATCTAACTTTAGTTCCCCACATATGTACTGCATTGTCTCATTTGTGTGAAAAATTATATATTGTCCTATTATATGTATTTTGTTTTTATACAATTAGTCATTCATGATAACATAGGTATAGGCACCAACATCACCATTCTAGGTTCAACAGGATAGAAGTTAGGCGTAATGTAGTATTCAATGTACATTGGCAGCCATCTTTATTTAGTTTCTATATCAGATTATTCAAAACATTAATATTTGAAATCCAGTTGATTCCTCACACAGGATTAACTTGATATAGCAAGAAAAACAAAGAAAAAACAGCAATATAAGAAAATTAAGACATTTTTCAAATAAACATAATTCCGATTTCGGCCATTTTGGAAATTTGGCAAAAATATATATTTTTTTGAATTTGTAGACTTGCCACTCGAACAAAAATTGTTCTATAGGTCATTATCTACAAATTAAAAGTGAAAGTTAAACGTTTGTTGAGTTGTAAATGACGGTCTGTCTAGGGACCCCACTACTAGTTTTTAGCTCGTTTTTCCTGCTATTTTTGTGGATATACACCAATACTGGGTGGAAACAAATATTATATGTCTAATAAGGTTTAAGTACCAAATGCTACTCCTGATTGTGAATCCATACATATATCATATGTTCAGATTGGATAATTTAATCAAAAGGTACAACAGTTTACATATTTTGGTAGGGCTGATGGGGGTTGGCACCTGACTACGCCCCCTATAGGCCAATTATTTTATTTTGGTGATTGCCACTCGAACCAAAATGGTTCTATAGACCCTCACCTTCAAATTAGTACTGAAAGTGAAACTTTTACATGAGTTGTAAATGACAACTAAATTTAACATGGAGACGGAACCCCACTATAATTAGAACAGTCAAATTTACTATATCTCTGCTGTCGGGAAGACACATTTCAGGAAATTTAAATTATAGATTTTTCAGGAAATTAAGAAAACCTTATATTTTCAAAAAAGCAATACAGCCTCATCACAGTTGGTGTTGTGAGTTTATTGTCAATTACTTGCATGAGAGGGGAAGCGTTGGTGGAGTTAGTTGCTTTAGCAGACAGTTTGAGATTCCAATGGAGGTTTTGTCCAAAGTTTTTGTCCACAGACGTAAAGGGTGTTCAATAGCACTGATTTATGCCAAAAGAAAATCTAAAACCTCAAAAATGGAGTTAGGAGGTTTCCTCCCGACAGCAACAAAGTTATTTGTAATAAAGTATATTATAATGATAATACTACCCTATAACAGACCGCTGAGGAAATACAAACCTGTTTAGTATTGTATTCATGTTATGACAAACAAAATAACAAGTTATTGGTTATTTTATACCATGTGCATAAAAGTGTAAGTAGGCCAGCCTACAATACTTACAGTATTATACAGCATCGGTAGCCTTTTGTCAAATGCTCAGATATGAATCAAGATCACTGTTTGCAAGCTGTATAATGTCATATGATGACAAATTGCAAAAAACCAACGGTTCAGGAGGCTTGTGTGTGTGTGTGTGTGTGTGTGTGTGTGTGTGTGTGTGTGTGTGTGTGCCGGACCAGTAGTCCACAGAAGTAGCTCCACTAAATTATGTTTTGCATGCTTTATATAATTATAATTTTATAGAGGTAAAAGGGGCTCCAATCAGGCTGAAGCCTTGCCCACATTTGGAGTCATCATACATCATAGATCATAGATAATACTGTATGCGTACCTTGTATTCTGTGCTAGGAATGCCACCCATCAGCAGGAGTTACAACACACACTGCCACTGTCCACGTGTGGAGTCCAGGATCATCCCTCCAGACAGCCTGAGGAGCATCAAGATGATCCCCAAAGGTGCTCACTGTCAGGCCACGGAGATCATGTAAGTCAGCCTGCAGCTCCTTCACTGTGTTCACTCAGTGAGGGGTGCATCGTCACTGTCTGTCGGGTGGGAAACCAGTGGCCAGGTCTATGAAAACAAGCACAAATGAAAATAGCTGATCTACAAGCTCACAGCGACACATTGTGAGGTTGTACATCCGTTATTTAAAAACACATTGAGAATAAATAGAAATATTTTGAATATTTTTTAAACATTTTAATAAAAAAGGCACAAAATATGTTCAGATGGATGTCTGTGGACAATTACATAGTATTCATCTGGGTTTCCTTGTTGTGAAGAAATGTGGAAGCAAGCCCAAATAAGCAACTACTATACACTTTAGAATCAAGCCCAAAAAAACATCAACCAGCACTACCAATGATTTATTTGCAAGAGTCAAAGGTTGCGCTTATAATAAGCAGACATGGCAAACACGGCCTGAAGGAAGAAAAGCACACACACAAGGAGCCCCAGTACATTGGCGGGGAAAAAGGTGGATACCGTAGATATTTTTTGATCATTTAAAAAAATTGTGAAAATAGCAGATCTACAAGCTCGCATCGCATCATGATGCATTGTGAGCTTGTAGATCTTTTTTTTTCTACTTGTGATGCGAGTCTGTGCACACGCAGCAGCAATCTTATGGCCTTTTAACCGGCAGGCAAGACTGAATTTAGATGTGTTTTTTTTTTTTTACTGGATAATGCAATATAGCATTTTTAAGATATCTCCATTCCCACATGCGGGACCACAGCCTATCTCACTTCCAATTAAACACTGAAACTAGAAAATTCGCAATTTAAAAAAATTGCAGAGTGTGGTTGCCGCAGTGGCTTACATATGCCCCTCCCACTAGTATTGCCAGCCAATTACAATTTCAAGTCACGCCTTAGATCATGCATAAGTAATTCGGAGGGGATTTAACCCCCGAAATTCATGTTTTTGCGACAAACGGTTACATTTCTCGCATTTGCGGCGCCCCCTATGGATGAAAATGGAATTGCTTTTAGAACTTGGTTGATTGAACCACCCCGGACATGTGATTGAAATTTGGGATGGATTGGACATTCCGTTCGTGATTTATGGCATTTTTTGTGATATAGGCCCCTCCTACTAACTTCGGAAGACGATTACGGCCGAACGATACGCACTTTCTAAATTCTGCGGCTCAGTTTTAATTGGATGGGTCCAGAGATCACGTGTGCCGATTTCTGTGAGATTTGGACAAAATCTGTAGGAGGAAAAGCAAAAAGTGTGTTTTGGACAAAATTCAAAATGGCGGAAAATCTATCATGGCGGAAATGGGCGTGGCCTATATGGGGAGATGCGTCATGACCCAAGGAATCCAGGGAAAACATTTTTTTGATTTTACGACCTACGGTTCAAGAGTTATAAGCCAAAAGGTAAAGTGGGCTGTTATAGCGCCACCATGAGGCCGACCGATAAAATTTTAGTGTTAAATAATTTTAGGGATAATGTTGAATTATCCCTAAAAGTTTTGTAACTATAGTGATTACAGTCTCCGAGGAACAAATACTTGAATGTGAATTTTTGCCTTTTCCCATTCATGTCAATGGGGAAATTTAATTCACTAATAAATTCATATCAATTAAACTATACAACATTTCTCTTAACAAAATACAAGCACACGATTCCCGATTTTTCCGGTCAATTTGACATATGGCTCAAGTGCGTACAGCGTACAGTGTGGGAGGTATAAAGCGTCAAAATAAAGACTACTAATAAAGACCACACTAACAAATAACACTAGAAAATTCGCAATTTAAAAAAATTGCAGAGTGTGGTTGCCGCAGTGGCTTACATATGCCCCTCCCACTAGTATTGCCAGCCAATTACAATTTCAAGTCACGCCTTAGATCATGCGTAAGTAATTCGGAGGGGATTTAACCCCCGAAATTCATGTTTTTGCGACAAACGGTTACATTTCTCGCATTTGCGGCGCCCCCTATGGATGAAAATGGAATTGCTTTTAGAACTTGGTTGATTGAACCACCCCGGACATGTGATTGAAATTTGGGATGGATTGGACATTCCGTTCGTGATTTATGGCATTTTTTGTGATATAGGCCCCTCCTACTAACTTCCGAAGACGATTACGGCCGAACGATACGCACTTTCAAAATTCTGCGGCTCAGTTTTAATTGGATGGGTCCAGAGATCACGTGTGCCGATTTCTGTGAGATTTGGACAAAATCTGTAGGAGGAAAAGCAAAAAGTGTGTTTTGGACAGAATTCAAAATGGCGGAAAATCTATCATGGCGGAAATGGGCGTGGCCTATATGGGGAGATGCGTCATGACCCAAGGAATCCAGGGAAAAAATAATTTTGATTTTACGACCTACGGTTCAAGAGTTATAAGCCAAAAGGTAAAGTGGGCTGTTATAGCGCCACCATGAGGCCGACCGATAAAATTTTAGGGTTAAATAATTTTAGTGATAATGTTGAAATATCCCTAAAAGTTTTGTAACTATAGTGATTACAGTCTCCGAGGAACAAATACTTTTATGTGAATTTTTGCCTTTTCCCATTCATGTCAATGGGGAAATTTAATTCACTAATAAATTCATATCAATTAAACTATACAACATTTCTCTTAACAAAATACAAGCACACGATTCCCGATTTTTCCGGTCAATTTGACATATGGCTCAAGTGCGTACAGCGTACAGTGTGGGAGGTATAAAGCGTCAAAATAAAGACTACTCCAGTGAGAAAATAATAATAAAGTGTCACAGTTACAAGAGTCTGGTTGCCCATTCGGGCAACCACACTAATGAGACTCTTGCCAGGACAGATTCAGACCAAAAACTAAAAGATAAGAAAGTCTTTCTCAGCCATATCATATTTCATTGTGTGTTTCCCCAGAGCTGGCCTGGCGAGCGGTGAGAAGGTCTGCCTGAACCCGCAGTCGGCCTGGGTGAGGAAGCTGGTCCGCTTTGTTATGGGGAGACAACAGCAGCAGCAACGGAGAGGGGCTCTTTAAAGACACCATAAACAATGATGACCCGCTGGACAGTGAACTCATTACCTACTTATGACTTACTTTAACCACATTAACCATGGCTGTACCTATTTTAGGCAAACATTTAAAAAATAATATATATATATATATATATATATATATATATATATATATATATATATATATATATATAAAAGCATACTATTTCTTTCAATTTTAGAAAGTAGCAGCTCTACGCTATTCTTGTCGTACAACAAATAATATACTGTACAGCTGCCTTAAATCAAATGGAATATGCAACTACAAACAATTTGCTTTAAGTAGTAGTACTTCAAGTGAGTATAATTATAAGCGGCACAATACATTTTTATTTGTACTCAATATTTATGTGTCTTTTAATTTGTGGATGGATGACCAACATGAACAAGTGTCATTTGGAGTGGAATGTGGATGTGCAAAATGTGTGATGTGAAGTAGTATTAGAAGATCATTTCGGCACAGATAAATATAATCATGACTGTGATTGAGAGCGTATATGTACAGTAGCATACCATGTAGTTACTGGAGTAGCTTGACCTACAGTACAATGGAAACAATTAAATGACTGTGCTGAACACATTTTGTAAAAAAGGTTGAATAAATTAACCAATGTTTTTTTTGTGACTTTGAAGAATACTGAATGTACGTATTATGAATGTGAAAAGTAGCATACTTTCTTTATCACTCGCACACATACACACACACACACACACATGAAATGACCGTCAGCTATGCCAGACATAACAGCCCAACTCCTAGTCACTTTGATTGGCACTGCATGCGGAAGCCACCGAAAGAGCCTCCAGGGATGTGTGGATTGGGAGTGTAATGAATAGTTTTCAGGCTGAATTATTAACGGCCCAACTCATTTAGAAAGAAAGAAACCCCACCAGAACTTAAGCCATTCTGGGCGGGGATCCCCTTTTGGTGTTTTAAGCATTATGTAACGACTGACAGAAAACATGGGTTTTCCAGAAAAGGATTTAGACGGTATTTCGTAGAATCGTCCTCAGGTCTAAATGGGTTAAGCCCCGCCCATTAGGGGAGGGCTAGGGGGGCGGGGGCGGAATGGGGAGGAGAACCCTCGACGCCATAGGGAAGCCTGGCCGAAACCCTTGGCAGATGATTCACCCCAACACCCACGCTGTTTTTGGCAGCAAGTTTAGTTTAGTCATAGTCTTTGGAATGAAACCCGTAGGTAGGAGTACGTGCAGTGACAAATATCCACAAATATCCACCTGGGCGCCCAGGTGGATATTTTCTTTTTGTGTGTGTGTATGTTTTTTTCCCCAATGGAAATATCCAAAAAAACAGGGTCTAATTATAATCGGGGACTAGACAATTTCCACGAATTATTGAAAAATGGGGGTCGTCTTATATTAGGCACAATATGGTATTTAAAATGAGGACCTCCGTTATTACTAAAGTGTCAAGACTTTCAGTTATTACAGTGCAAGGGATTACGCGTTTGAAGTTGTGTCATTTAAAATCACCAGGCACTTCAAGATACAACAATCAATGTGTCCCGTTCGGGCGAGTGACAGATACTTGCCCTGATGAAGACCAGTAGCTGGTCGAAACATGTTGGCTTTTAAAACTTTTTTGTAAACATTTGTCACACATGTCAAAGTACATTCATTTTACGCCCTCTCCTCCGTTAAGTGCTCGGATCTCTCCTTTTCTTCGGAGTGACGGATAGTATTGTGACAATCTGCCTATATCGGATGCCTTTTCCACAAGAATCCATCACACTATAGGCCGTTGAATTCCACTTCAAAACTCTATAGCGGCCGTGGGCGTGACGATGACGTCAAAGGTACCTGTCTGTCTACGCCGGTGCTGCCGATTCCGGAACAGGATGGTCATCATGGTCGCAGCGCAACGACGTAACCTTTCCCTTCAGGAAACCACGTGTCCAGCGTCACGGAGCATCAAGAGGATGTCACTTGGAAAGAAGCAAGTGAGTTGATGTCAAAATCTAAATCTTAAGACATACACCTGTATGTACTGTATAGCACAGATGTTTGTGTGTGTGTGTGTGTGTGTGCGTGCACGTGCGTGCATTCACTTCTAGTGATTTCTACTAGTCGACTAGTTGTTTAAAGCACAACTTATTTATTTATTTATTTGCTGCTTTCTTTCGTTTTAGCGATTTTAGCTATTTTTGACAGGGGGGCGGGGGCATTCGAACATGGGGGTAAATATGTAGTTGTTTTTTACACAATTTTGTAGCGATTAATTTTTTTTTCATTTACTACAGTATAGTCCTACTAGACCCCAGGAAATTACATCTGGCCACAAAAGATCAAGTTTCAAGGTTCTTTATTATTTGTCTCCCGAGGAATACATTTGTCTTAAGCCCAGCACACACCGGGTGCGCAGCGACGCGGCACCGTTCTATTTTCCAGGCGTTGCCGCGTGGCAAATAGAACGGTGGCGTATCGGAGCGTCAGGCGAGGCATGAACGCGCGTCGGACGCTGCCGGTGTGGGATATGTTCATTGAAAATAACGGAGGCGGCTGTTTTGACACGCGGTGTTCGCAGACTGTGTGTGTTGGGCTTCAGACAAAGGACCCGCATCAAGCGTAGCCCTTGTGTCCATGTCGCAGCAGCGCAGCGCAGCGCCAAATCACAGGATCTACTGAATGTGAAGTGGGGATAGGGGGATGCCATACTGTGTTGTATGGCTCAACATGTCAGTTTGTCACCCCCTTCACATTCAGTAGATCCTGTGATCTTTGGTGGCCAGATGTAATTTCCTGTGGTCTAGTAGGACTATAGTAAATAATATATAAAATAAATTGCTATCAAATTGTGTAAAAAACTTCATATTTAGCCCCATGTTCGAATGCAAAATGAAATGAAAAAATAGCAAAAGAACAAAAGAAAGCAGCAAATGAAACAATAAAATTACACTCACCTTTTACTTTCTCTAATAACAACCTAAAACATGAACCTTGGTTGAAAAAAACTAAAGTTGTCCTTTAACTACCTAAACTACTTAAAACCCTAATTGCTCCCGATGTGCAGGTTGGTGCCTTGCATTGGTTTCCTCCGGCATCGGTGTGTGAATGTGTGTGAGAATGATGAGAATGTATTTGCACAATCTCTGTAAAGCGCCTTGGATAAAGGCGCTATATAAATGCACCATTTACCATTTACCATAACGAACACAATACCGCAAAACAAAAAGTACCTTGGTTAATTGCAAGGATCTTTGAGTGGAAGTTCTTGACGTTGTCTTTCTTCACTGTGTACTCATCTATGGGGAGTCAGGCTGTCTGAACACTCATCTCACTGGCCCGCAAGTAACTTATTTTCTGTTGGAGAAGAACCATAGGGAATAACCTCTCCACCGCCAGGACATGAATTAATGTTATAATAGTCACTAATAAAGAAAATATCAGTTGATGACCATGGAATGTATTTATGAACGGGATTTGTTCGATCATTCTTTGACTGTGATTTGAATGTGATTGTTCGAAGTATCACTATAAGAGACTATGGGAATAATATGTAAATGTATCCATTGGTTAAAAACACACAGTAGGAGTATAAATGTATATAAATACCTGCTGGATGCTTTCATCTACAAGTCCACCAAGGACATACACCTTGTCAGCATCCACTCTCTTCAAAGCTAAAACAAACACACACACACACACACACACACACACACACACACACACACACACACACACACACACACACACACGCACACGCTCTCGCACACGCACTACTGAGAATATAATGGACGCATTCTCCAATAACAGAACCACATTCAAGGATTTCTAGCAGTACAATGGGGTGGGTGGCTCAGGGGTAGAGTGGCTAGTTGCCAGTTCGAACCCTGTGGGCTTCAAGATACAACAATCAATGTGTCCCGTTCGGGCGAGTGACAGATACTTGCCCTGATGAAGACCAGTAGCTGGTCGAAACATGTTGGCTTTTAAAACTTTTTTGTAAACATTTGTCACACATGTCAAAGTACATTCATTTTACGCCCTCTCCTCCGTTAAGTGCTCGGATCTCTCCTTTTCTTCGGAGTGACGGATAGTATTGTGACAATCTGCCTATATCGGATGCCTTTTCCACAAGAATCCATCACACTATAGGCCGTTGAATTCCACTTCAAAACTCTATAGCGGCCGTGGGCGTGACGATGACGTCAAAGGTACCTGTCTGTCTACGCCGGTGCTGCCGATTCCGGAACAGGATGGTCATCATGGTCGCAGCGCAACGACGTAACCTTTCCCTTCAGGAAACCACGTGTCCAGCGTCACGGAGCATCAAGAGGATGTCACTTGGAAAGAAGCAAGTGAGTTGATGTCAAAATCTAAATCTTAAGACATACACCTGTATGTACTGTATAGCACAGATGTTTGTGTGTGTGTGTGTGTGTGTGCGTGCACGTGCGTGCATTCACTTCTAGTGATTTCTACTAGTCGACTAGTTGTTTAAAGCACAACTTATTTATTTATTTATTTGCTGCTTTCTTTCGTTTTAGCGATTTTAGCTATTTTTGACAGGGGGGCGGGGGCATTCGAACATGGGGGTAAATATGTAGTTGTTTTTTACACAATTTTGTAGCGATTAATTTTTTTTTCATTTACTACAGTATAGTCCTACTAGACCCCAGGAAATTACATCTGGCCACAAAAGATCAAGTTTCAAGGTTCTTTATTATTTGTCTCCCGAGGAATACATTTGTCTTAAGCCCAGCACACACCGGGTGCGCAGCGACGCGGCACCGTTCTATTTTCCAGGCGTTGCCGCGTGGCAAATAGAACGGTGGCGTATCGGAGCGTCAGGCGAGGCATGAACGCGCGTCGGACGCTGCCGGTGTGGGATATGTTCATTGAAAATAACGGAGGCGGCTGTTTTGACACGCGGTGTTCGCAGACTGTGTGTGTTGGGCTTCAGACAAAGGACCCGCATCAAGCGTAGCCCTTGTGTCCATGTCGCAGCAGCGCAGCGCCAAATCACAGGATCTACTGAATGTGAAGTGGGGATAGGGGGATGCCATACTGTGTTGTATGGCTCAACATGTCAGTTTGTCACCCCCTTCACATTCAGTAGATCCTGTGATCTTTGGTGGCCAGATGTAATTTCCTGTGGTCTAGTAGGACTATAGTAAATAATATATAAAATAAATTGCTATCAAATTGTGTAAAAAACTTCATATTTAGCCCCATGTTCGAATGCAAAATGAAATGAAAAAATAGCAAAAGAACAAAAGAAAGCAGCAAATGAAACAATAAAATTACACTCACCTTTTACTTTCTCTAATAACAACCTAAAACATGAACCTTGGTTGAAAAAAACTAAAGTTGTCCTTTAACTACCTAAACTACTTAAAACCCTAATTGCTCCCGATGTGCAGGTTGGTGCCTTGCATTGGTTTCCTCCGGCATCGGTGTGTGAATGTGTGTGAGAATGATGAGAATGTATTTGCACAATCTCTGTAAAGCGCCTTGGATAAAGGCGCTATATAAATGCACCATTTACCATTTACCATAACGAACACAATACCGCAAAACAAAAAGTACCTTGGTTAATTGCAAGGATCTTTGAGTGGAAGTTCTTGACGTTGTCTTTCTTCACTGTGTACTCATCTATGGGGAGTCAGGCTGTCTGAACACTCATCTCACTGGCCCGCAAGTAACTTATTTTCTGTTGGAGAAGAACCATAGGGAATAACCTCTCCACCGCCAGGACATGAATTAATGTTATAATAGTCACTAATAAAGAAAATATCAGTTGATGACCATGGAATGTATTTATGAACGGGATTTGTTCGATCATTCTTTGACTGTGATTTGAATGTGATTGTTCGAAGTATCACTATAAGAGACTATGGGAATAATATGTAAATGTATCCATTGGTTAAAAACACACAGTAGGAGTATAAATGTATATAAATACCTGCTGGATGCTTTCATCTACAAGTCCACCAAGGACATACACCTTGTCAGCATCCACTCTCTTCAAAGCTAAAACAAACACACACACACACACACACACACACACACACACACACACACACACACACACACACACACACACACACACACACACGCACACGCTCTCGCACACGCACTACTGAGAATATAATGGACGCATTCTCCAATAACAGAACCACATTCAAGGATTTCTAGCAGTACAATGGGGTGGGTGGCTCAGGGGTAGAGTGGCTAGTTGCCAGTTCGAACCCTGTGGGCTCCCCCAGAGTTAGTGTCGAAGTGTCCTTGAGCAAGATTCTGAACCCCTAATTGCTCCGATGTGCAGGTTGGTGCCTTGCATGGTTTCCTCTGCCATCGGTGTATGAATGTGTGTGTGAATGTAATACACAATCTATGTGAAGTGCCTTGGATAAAGGCACTAAATAAATTTACCATTTACAGTCCAAGCCCAGCTCTCTTGGCTTTCAAGACAAGTCAAATGTACCCTTCCTTTAACCACTTAAAAGTTAAATATACTTTACAGTTGTACTCATGTACATCAAAATAGTGAAAATAGCTGATCCATACATAGCTCACATTCAACACATTGTCATGTGAGCTTATAGATCTGCTATATCTGCAGTACATGCATGCCTAGAATAGGGACATAATACGTTTCATGTGGTCTTTATAAGATTGGGGCTCCCCCTGCCTGCCACATACATGTAGTACAGGTAAAACAAGGAGCCCCACACTCAGTTCCCCCCCGGTAGTTATTCATTCTTCCTCCACACTGGGAGAAAAACAGCATCTGAAAGTTTGATGGGGCATTTTTTACACGTGAGTGCAGTTAGAACTTTTCCATTGCATCTTGTGAGAGGCAAGGTTATTCTGCTGCCGGTATGCACGCGCATGCTGTTTCTTATCAGTGTGACGTCGTCTGTTAAGGCAGATATATTGTAGCAGTGTTGCATGCGGGAAGATGTGCTGATGTTAAGGCCATTTAATTCTTGAATACTGAATCACTATTGGAAATTGAATTAAGTCCTTCAAACCTTCCTGGGCATCTGGGGTGAGGTTCTCGTGGAGAAACAGGTCCAGGCTGTTGTGTCTATCAGATAGACTCTATCTGAGAGGAGAGAGATGAAATATAGAGACATCATTAGTACCAATGATACTGGTCCTACACAGACAGGATTCAGCTCTGGTTATCTTCAGTATGAGACCAAATTTCAAGTGCTCTTCCAAGATGGAATTCCCACTTGGCCAGCGGCGATATTGTGATTATGAGCTTCAGGCAGTATTAAGGTCCTTTCAACGGGCAGCGATTTTTTTTGTTTTTGTTTTTTAATAATCTTTGTACATTTGTACATTGGTGACTAATGACTATAACTATAATCTATCTGATCTTGAGGCCTACAAAATATATATATATATATATTTTTTTTCTTATCAACTAGTACCAACAAGGTTGACTAGTGGATTTACTAGTCGACTAGTTGAATAGTTGCTTAAAGCCCTAGGGCCCTGTGAAATTGTCGCGCACATGCTCGTTTCGTGCACACGCCCGTGACTGACAAGACTTAGATTCTGTTTAGCTTTTTGTTTTTTACGCTTGCATTGTGGCGCCCCTCATGAGCAGACCCGTCGTTGATCCAGGCGAAAACGTCTGCGTTAATCGATGCCCGCCTGAAATTACCTTTACTTGTCAACCTCCAGGCGCCCAGCCAGACACCCGTTTTGTCAATGTCTTAACGAAAGACCAGAGAGACCTCCTCCAACCACTTCAGATGTGCTATTATAGCTATTATTGTATTAAAAGGATTTTGTTACCGCCTCGCACGGACTCCTCTGGTGCAATGTCCTCTTTAGGCAACACTGAAAAGAGTCAGTTCTTTAGTTCTCCATTATGTCATACACAAGAGACACAGTTTTTTTTCTTTATAGCAAACCTATTTTTAAACACTTAAGACACATTTCATGCTTTATCAACTGTGTTGTGCATCAGAAATAGCAGATCTAGAAGCTCACAATGTGTTACGATGCAAGACTTTGTGAGCTTGTAGATCTGCCACAATTGAATAAAAAAACTAATGACAAAATGTTGCCTATGATGACATCCCAAACCAGCGACACAAGGTTAAAACTCAAAGCACTTATTAGTTTTATTTTTACTAAGAACATTTTCTTTTTTGTTAGTTTTGTTTTCCACGGTTGCAGTGTGCGTGAAATAGGTAAATGTGAAGTAAAGTTTTTTTTTTTAATTGAGTGGTCGGAAAAACGCTATATATTGTACAAGCAGTCCAATTATATACACATCTCAAACATAGAAGGGAAGGCAAATGTCTGTCACCACCGGCCAGCTTGTTTCCATTTTCTTTCTTTCCGATTTCTTCCTACTATTTCTTATGCAATATCACAATATCGAACTAGATATCACCTGGACTTTGAATAGCGTACTCGTGACAAATAAGTGTCGTCCCAGTTTTGATGACTTAAGCCCCATTATATACTTAAAAGAAAAAACATCTCAAATCTACAAGCTCGCAACGCATCAAATTGCACTGTATTGAGGACTTGTAGATCTGCTATTTTCATTTTAATAACAAAAATGATTTAGTAAGTAAGTAAGTAAGTACATTTTATTTATAGAGCACTTTTCAAAACAAAGTTACAAAGTGCTGTACAGTAAAAACAACAATATAAACAATCAAGTTAAAACAGGCACAAAGGAGCAAACAACACAGAGTAAGAGCAGAAACATAAATTGACAACAGTAATAGTCAAACTAAAAGTAAACGTTTACAAGATAAAATGTAACCTAAATAAATGAGTTTTTAACTTGGACTTGAAACCTTCAACAGACTCTGCAGTTTTAATTGATAGGGGTAGGGCATTCCACAGTGTGGGAGCAACCACTGCAAAGGACCGGTCCCCCTTAGTTTTCAATTTTGTCACCGGAATATTCAGGAGGCCTTTGTCAGAGGACCTGAGGGGTCTAACAATTGGTTTTGCCACCAATAGGTCTGTAATATAAACTGGGGCTAGGCCATGTAGTGCTTTATATGTTGTTAAAAGGATTTTAAAATCGATTCTAGATTTGATAGGGAGCCAGTGTAGTTCAGCCAGTATTTAGAAAATAAATAAAAAGCTAAATATATTTGCAGGTTGGGAAGAATATTACTAAATATATTTGCGGGTTGGGAAGAAATGCCTAGCTTATTGTGCATCTCCACGAGGAATTTGACTAATCACTCAGTGCAAGCTGAAGTGCCACCGTGCACTGAACTGTGAGCAACCTTAAAGCAGAAGGAACTCGGCATGTAAGCCAATGGTCACCAGGTTTACTATGATCAAATGATAACTTAACATTGTAAATAAGGTTATAGTTATGTGATAAACAAATTGCTGCTCATCCATTGTCATCGTACTGAGTTGGATAGATCTGTCAAGAACAAATGCCTGGGTGATAATTGCGAATGCAATAAGCACTAACTATGAGACCCTGCAGATCATGTCTGTGTGTGTGTCTGTCTGTCTGTGTGTCTGTCTGTCCCGCTGTGACACCACCCGCCCGCCACCAGAGGGCGCAGCTGTAGCACACACACACACACACACACACACACACAGTAGAAAACTTAAAAAAATTACTAACTAAAAAGAAAGAAAAAGTACGTAATTTATTCG
This sequence comes from Protomyctophum parallelum, assembly GCF_964188405.1. Taxonomy (NCBI): domain Eukaryota; kingdom Metazoa; phylum Chordata; class Actinopteri; order Myctophiformes; family Myctophidae; genus Protomyctophum; species Protomyctophum parallelum. The sequence continues at coordinate 16,701,200 of NC_139716.1, read as the reverse complement.
AATTGTTGTTATTGCAATTTACGAGCTGCGTTCGCTTCCCGCGTTTGCGCGTCTTACTTGTCTATATTTAATATTAGTGCTAGTATTACCTTGTCGGACATGCAGTCAGTCGTACTCAGATCCACACACAGCTTGGGTCCTGTAGACTGAGCTTCAGCTAAACGTTCTTTGGTGATTGCCTTAATGACTCGTTTGGTGAGCTGTAGACTGTCCACGCCAATGCCTGCAGAAAAAGAAAACTAAGTTGAAGTTGACAAGCCTAAACAGTACGTGGTACAGAAGCTTCTCTAACCAGGACACAGTGCAACGTCTAAAGGTGAGGTGCATGATTAATCAACTCAGAAGCCACTCGCTTTAAATTTGTATATTACCAGTTTTAACCCATTCTGGACGGAAACCCCTATTGGTGTTTTAAGCAATATGTTATACTTTAGCTATTGAAAAATAGCAGATCTACAAGCTCACAGCACGGCATGAGCTTGTAGATCTGCCATTTTTGAAAAATCTTGAAAATGTGCTGCAAATCTTTGAATATATATTCTTTCAGAGCAAACGTTTTTAACTCAACTTTGCTTCTGGGGTGAACCTGGAACAACATATTTTCAGATGGGTGTCGGCGGCCAAATACATTTTGAGGGTCCTTGACATGAAATAGTTTGAGAACCACTGATATAGATTAGAAACATGAGATTTTTCACATTAAAGCTGCTATAAGCAATAATGTCAAAATCTTAATGGCCTTTTTATTTTTATTTATGGTATTCAGACAGCCAGCAATGGTTAAAACGCTCCCGCAAAAAATGTGTCTCTGTGACAAATGGTTTGACAAAACATTTTTGTTTTAGATGCAGAAAAACTTGTTCACGCCTTTATCTCCTCAAGGCTTGACTACAACGCACTTCTCACCGGGATCCCTAGCAAGAGCATCCAGAGGCTCCAGTACATCCAGAACAGTGCTGCTAGGATCCTGGTGAGAGTGCAGAAATACGATCATATCACACCCATACTCCATTCCCTTCACTGGCTTCCCGTCTCCTCCAGGATAGAATACAAGGTCTGCCTCCTCACCCATCAGTGCATTCACAGCAACGCCCCTTCCTATCTGAAGGAACTCATTGAACCCACAGGCTCCACCCGCTCCCTCCGCTCTGGAAATTCAAACACACTCAGAACCACCAGGACAAAACTCTGCACCATGGGGGACCGGGCCTTCCTCAGCTGTGGAATGCCCTCCCCGACCACCTGAGAGCACCACAATCCGTGGACGCTTTTAAAAGGGGACTTAAGACATTTATTTTTAACAAGGCATTTGGCCAGTTGGACCATTAGATGCCCGGTGTGCGTTTAAACCTCTTAGCAGTATTCCACGAAATGCATGAATTGTCCTTATTTTAGTCCTTATATACTCGTGCATTATTTTTATTTTATTCTTCTTCTATTGTTGTAGCACTTTGAGATTTGCTTCAAATGTAAAGTGCCTTATAAATAAAATGTATTATTATTATTGATGGCTGTGTTGTGCCCCCCTCCCCCACATCAAACAAAAATGTGCCATGCTATGAGTTTGTAGATCTGCTATTTTTGAAAAATCGTAAAGATGTGGTGCAAATCTTTATATTCTTTCAGAGGGAACGTTTTTAACTCAAATCTTTGTTTCTGGGGGGTCCCTGGAACTACATAGTATCAGATGGGGGTCCGCAGCCAATTACAGATAATTCTGGGGGTCCTTGCCATGAAAAAGGTTGAGCACCACTGACAGAAACTTTTCAGAAAACTGTTAGGATTTAGAAGACTTTGTTTTAGAATCGGCTTCAGGTCTAAATGGGTAGTACTGTAAGTATCTATGTTGCAGTACTGCTACTGCATTCAAAATGTACTGTAGTAAAAAATTTACTTAAGTACCAACAGTAAAAGTATAATCATGCAGAATGCCCTGGCCCTGTTTTACAAGTTTTCAAATTTGAAAAAAATTCTAAAAAGGCCGAAATGTATATAGGGGCTAATGCATGTTTTGTCATAATAATCCAAAGTATAAAGTAACGTCAAATATTTGTAGTGGAGTAAAAGTACAACATTTGCCTCTGAAATGTAGTAGAATTAAAGTACAAATACCTATACTAGCCTACAAGTAAATGTTACTTTCCACCAGGGGCAGCCGCAACAGACAAACATTTCCTTCGCATTCCTTGTCACTAGTGCTGACAGTGCATATTCATTTGCTAAAGAAAAAGGTAGTGTAAAAACTAGTAAACACAATTCAACCAAACACAGTAGGCCTAAAACACGGAAACCTAATGATAGAAACTCACATCATATCCTGCAGCTGCTACAAACATGCCAACATGTTAGAATTGTCTTGTGGGAAGGTATATTTCCCAAACGGTAAACGTGGCGATATTTAAACTTGCTTATGAGAAGTTGTTGACACACACATGCTTCGTCCTTGGGATAGACTGTAAAAACGAACACACGTGTGTTTGTGGCGCATAATGATGTCAGTAAAAAAAAACAAAGAACCAGCTGATCCCATGAACGTGCAGTGATTGGCTAACGCCGCTAGATGGCGCAGCGGTGCTACAGAAGTGGCAGCAGAATGCATCTACAGAACTTGACTTGAGTGCAGTAGTTGTGGAAAAAAGTACTCAACTCAAATGTTTTGCTTAAGTAAAAAAAGAAAATGTACATATTACTATGTACTACTCAAGTAAAAGTACAAAAGTGTCGGCATCAAGTAGGCCTACTAAAAGTAAATGCACTTTATTGCATGAGGAATGTCCCATTTCACAATTTCAAAATAATGATGTGTACAAAATCTTTTGAAAAGAGACGATCTACAAGCTCACATTGTGAGCATTATTGTGAGAATAATATGCAGACCAGCTATTTTCAAATGGGCGAAATGAAGGGCTGAAGTGGTTTTGTAATCAAAATGAAAATCTCCAAAGTAACTAGAAACTAAAGTTTTCAAATTATTGTAGTGGAGTACAAGTGAAAGTATTGGAAATTGGAAATAAAGTAGAAATAAGTGCATACGTAAGTAAATGTACTTATACCACTAAGGCAATAGGGTTCATACAGGCAGCTAATTCTTTGAATGCGATATCAGTCTCATTCTCCGGCAAAATACATTTTAATCGACTAAATCAAACATAGATTTAGACGACTAAAACTAGACTATAACACTACAACATTTCCATGTGACTAAAATGTGACTAAAACAAAAATGAAATCTATTCAACAGACTATGACTGAAACTAAAATCTAAATGTGCTGTCGACATTAACACTGTATAGCTTTTGATATCCCACCCCCTCATGCTCAAGGTCATTCATGTTTATAATCCTAGCTCTGGTCCAAACGCTATGGACCAGAGCTATAGTTTTATCCCTGCTTATGCTCAAACCAAATTAAATACAGTACGCATTTATTTCCTTTCGGGAAATGTAGACTAGCTGGTATGTTACAGTATACAGTTTGTTTAATAATATCACAATTTAAGCAAATGTTTGAAAAATACTGTATTTGTTCATTTACAAACAAACAGCAGATCCTCCGTCACGCACGCGCACACGCGCACACACACACACACACACACACACACACACACACACACACACACACACACACACACACACACACACACACACACACACACACACACACACACACACACACACACACACACACACACACACACACACACACACACACACACACACACACACACACACACACTTCTGCCCATCAAACAAAAATGTTTCGTCAAACCATTGGAAATGCATTATGGCGGCCATTAAGCACAGACAATTAAGACACAGAACCTGTGTTCTGTATATGGGGCCAATTTATGAGTGCAGCCTGTAGCCTACAGTAGCCTATATGTTTGAGTGCAGCCTGAGAGCACAGGACATGACCAGTCAGGCATGAGACATGAATAGCATGCGAGGCAAGCCTCCTGAGCAAGTGAGGAGGATTCCGGTACATAGAAGCCCCCTACAGTATAGCTGTATCTGTGTTCTATTTGCAGACACTCTAAACATCAATGGATTTGCTGACAGGTCAAGATGAGAGGCAGGTGGTGTGTATATATATATCCCTGTATAGCAGTGGTTCTCAAAGTGGGGTCCGCCATCCCCATGGGGTCCTTGAGGTATTGAGATATTGCTTTCATGGTCCCCCAACTGAGAACCACTGCATGTTTTCAGTTTGAAGCCTTTAATTTGAACAGCTAAAGTTCAGTTTGGAAAAAAGAAAAGATACTCAGGAAAATAATATGATCTGCCTTTTAAAAGAACAGCCACTCAGCCAGAATAATATGCAGTTGGTCTCATAGACCACCTGCAGTGAAAATGGACCATTAATAAGCATCGGCTTATTGAGCTGTAAACAGATTTATTACGGCATGTGTCAGTTCCACATTTACGAGCCGCCTGTGGTGTGTGTTGTGTTTGGCCTGTAACTAGACCAGACGGAGGATGTCCTTCATGTGCGTGCGTGCGTGCAACCATTCTGTAGGCCTACCCTTTTCTTCCTGTGAATCTGTGGAGTGGATGCCATGATGTTTTATTGGTTAAAACTGGTTTACCATCAGCTGATGTAATCACGCATGACGTTTTTGTTAGACAGGAAGTAAGCAAGATTGAGTATTTGATCAAAATACACTTTTGGTAAATTCTTCTTCTTTTTGTTTTGTTTTTGTTTGTTTTTTTCAGCTCGTCTTCAAGTGGTTAAAGAGTGACTTGTTTTGGATGATTGGCCTGGCTGACCCGAGAGAAAGTGCAGCTGAGAATAAAGTGTAGAGCACAGCTTCAAGGACCTAATCTAGATGCCGAGAGTGGAAGAAAGGAGGGTGTTCCTGCCTGTCCCTCTAAGGGGCCTCATGTCATTTAGATAAATGTCCTCAATTAGAGCCCTGATCTCCCTCCTGTGTCCATTTGGGCTAACAGTCGTATGACCGCGGTCACGTGGCTGCCTGGCATGCAGGGGGATGTGCTGCTTGACAAGAGCTACAGTACACAGTAAACTCCTGGGTGTTCATTTAGCTCTGAGAGTATGTGACAATGGACCCTGACCGGTCCGTAGTTCACTCTGAGTGCTGAATGAACACTCAGGGTTTTAACTGTGTACCAGACAAGAGGCAGCGGAGAGGAGCTTGAGGGTGCCTCTGGCTGTTAACCACATTAGAGGAAGAAGAGATGAGGAAGAAGTCCAGAGAGAGAGAGAGAGAGAGAGAGATTGGTACTGTTGTGTGACGTTTGAGGGGCCCTAGCCTCTCCTATGTCCAGCTTTGAGGGTGTGTGTGTAAACACAAACATTAAATGCCATTGATAATGAATGGCCAGTTTTACATCATTGCCCCAACACAAACTTTAAATGCCATTGACAATGAATGGCCAACTTTGAGTGTTCGGAAATGAGATGATGTACAATGATGTACGATGATAAGATCGTCCCTCACAATATACGGTATTATACAGGTGTGATGGTACAATTCGGGAGTTTACCGGAGTTTGTTGGAAAGTTTAACGGGAGTTTCCTGTAATATATATACACATCCGTATTCCATGCTTTTTGTGCAGTGGGCCCCCATGTTAATTGTCAAAGTGCACCATTGCTCCAATCAGCACCAAACATGGCACAAACACTGACATGAGAATAATCGCACCAGGGGCCAGTGTGGTCAATGGCAGCAATACAATAACCTGGGTTGTACAACATGTGGCCCTCAGGGGACCCCGGCAAAAGTAAGGAACAATGGGTGACATTGATGTACGTACATAGGTCTGAAGTTGTGAATAGACAAAGACATGCACAGTGTATGCCGGTATAGCCCTTTATAGAGGCATGAACAGACTAGACCAGCTGGGTCTTCATAATGGAGCACAAACTCTTGTTGGACTACAGGTGACATTATGAGGTGACAGTAATTATTTTGCTAAATGCTAATTTCTCTGTGCCCACTCGGGTCATTTCAAGGATGTTGATATGCAATACAACAACAGAATCAGGGATTTAATTGTCTTAGAAGTCAAAGTGTTTATTCATTTTTTTATTATTCATTTTTTTTTCTAAAGTTTTGAAGTTTGAAAAGTCTAGGGATTTCACCTGGTAACAACAAACATAATATGTTTTGACTAACTCTGCGCCACCTTCCCGGCACAAGGATAGAAATTAACATAACATAAAAAGGCCCTTTGGGGAATCTCCATAAGCAGCCTCTGTGGTGGAGGAGGCCCTTACAGGTCCTCAATAACAGTGCTTCATGGGCCTTTACATCACCCGGAAACATCCGCCATTCCACCTCTCTCTCTCTCAACAGCCCTTACCTGCCATGGCATGAATCACTTTATGTTGGCTAGCCGCCTGCACCGACTCTCTGTGTGGGAAGCATCAGCAGCGGTGACTCGCCATCGCTGAACATTAATGTGTTCCTACTGTAACGCCAGCTGGACGCATGGAAGGCCAGCATCTTGGCTTGCATTATGTGATGTGCTCCACTGCTTACCTTGCCTTGTCTTGCCTTTCTTACGGTATATGAATGAGTGTTATATGCCCTGCAGGGGTCTTACTGTACATCTTCGCAGGGAAAACAATGTAAACAGGACCTAAATTAAGTGGTGCGCAAGCACTGTGTTCTAAATCCTTTAAACCCATTATTGACCAATACTGACCTTGAAATATACCTTAGTTACGTCACCAATAATAGAGGTCCCTTATTAGGCCAGACAAGATTTGACCCAAAAGAAATTGCAAAAGTAATCGTTCAAGGTTTTTTATGATCTTAGGTTCATCCAAATAACATATTAAAAATCACACCCATGTGAAGTGAGGGGCGCTCTTGTCGTCGTACTGTACATCATCCAATAAAAAATGAATATACTTCATGGATTAATTTGTCAACTTATCTTATGATACTATGTTAAAAAACTCATCTTTTCACCATGACCATGTAAGATGAAGAACTGAATTTATGTGATTGTTTAGGAGATTTCCTCGTCTACATAATATAAAGTTTCCTTTCATTGTCAATGGTTTTTAACCCATTCTGACCGGGCACCCATTTTGGTGTTGGCATCATGTTATGCTTTAGCTATTGAAAAATAGCAGATCTACAAGCTCATATCGCGCCACCGAGTGGCGCGATACGAGCTTGTAGGTCTGCTATTTTTGAAAAATCGAAGAACGACAGACATTCTTTTAATCTGATCTCAGGTCAGAATGGGTTAATAATGAAACTGTCAGGATGTAATAGACATTTTTTTAATCTGATCTCAGGTCAGAATGGGTTAATGTTTGTGTTGCCACAAATCTACGTCATATTTCAGGCACATGACGTAAATTCTCCTTTCATTGTCAATGGCAAATGTGAGACGTGACGGGACATCTCTGTCCTAACATCCACAGGTTCACTGTTTTATAAACAGGATCACTGCACCATGAAGCATAATATGCTACAGTTTCACTATATTTACCAAATGTGTGAAAAAACCACCCCACTTGTAGAATGCATGTGATCCATTACATTGTATTTATGTCGCCACACGTTAAATGGCGGTAAATCAACTTGAATTGAAACCCCATTAATATTAATGCCGACCCCTTCACCAGTGTTTCCAGTGATTGTCGGGGGAAGTACCTTAGTGCTGCTGATAAATCAGAAGCCGCCCTCTGAAGCTAATTTGCCGCTATTTCAAAAAGAAAGATGGCAACGATTAGATTGTGATAATCTCTCTTGGACCTGTGCTTAAAATGCCCTTGTCAAATTACTTTGGAGGAGATATATGGCTAATAACGGTCAGGTGAACACCTTTATGATGCATCGCAGATTTATGCCTCTGGTTCTTTAACACTGCCAGGCACAGTGGCCTTCCCCCACCGCAAGTCAATTGTCTGTTGACCGGCTAAACACTAAAGCGGAGCAACCGAAATTTAAGCGTTGCTCTAACTCCGAGTCAAGAGCCACATCTGACAACGTCCAGCAGCAATTTACAATTTAGGCATTTAGATGTTTTTATCTAGAGCGACTGCAAGATCAGAGTAAGCTGAGTAGCCTACCCTATAGTCAATGCAGCTGTTCAAACATTTTCTGACATTTATAAACCATATTTCTTTTAATTAATAGATCAAATCTATTTTGTAATGATAATTTAGAAAGGACTGTAAATAAATACCTTCAATAACCCAGCCGGAGAACAAATACTGTTCTGTATTTATCTTAAAAATGAGTGAGTAGCCCTTTACATTTTAAATGACAGTCACTGTACCAAAAAATAGAAAGATACCTTAAGTATGACGACTGACAGTATGGCGACTGAACAAGATATTAAATGGGACAGATGAAAACATATTTTGGCCATAAACATGGATGACATGACATTAATGATGATAAGAGGAACAATGCTGTGTAAACAGGCAGTAGGCTAAGAGTAAAATGATGATATGAAGACTAAGGTGACATTATGAATGACCCATATGGCCTGGGCCAAAGTTCAGGAGGATATGGGACATTGACCACTACAGGCATTAGTTTGTAAACCGATAAGACATAATTATTATTAACAATAATGCCAAATTATAACGTAAGTAGGCCTACTGTTATACACATTATTTCAAGTATCCAGCATTTAAAGCTTCAGCATAAGTTAATCCAATTTCTGCTCTCATGTTATTCACATTCACAAGCTGCTTTATTCACTAGGACACAATGGGCCCAAGCTGTTTACACCCATATTTTGAGTGCAAACGAATGTTCCAAACTTCCCACGTTAGTACTGTAGTCTGATTCAGTAATCTATTTTTGTCTGTGAATTTTGGGAGGGACGCTCTTTCTCAAGTCTGCTCGGATGCAGACTTACATGGGACCAAAGCTTGCTGTATATGTCATTAGAATTCCTTGTTCTAGACTATACTAACGTGGGAAGTTTGGAAAATTCCTTTACACCCAAAACATTGGTGTAATAAAACAGCTTAGCATGTCCTGTTCACCTGACAACAATAAAGAGGAGTTCTCTCGGGAGGCCTGACCCTATACCTCGCAATATCTCCCAGATCCTCCTTCACCACTTCTCTGTATCATGTCAATCTTCTTGCTCCATGCGTACTAGTATTGATAGTGGCTTGATCGCCACTAATCACTCCTTCTTTCAAGTTTAAAGCACTCCAACGGACATCAATACTCAACGTCTTCAGGGCTGTTGCTGGTTTGCGTTTCATTACAACCATTCGACTTCTGTTTAGTGTTTAGCCTAACCGATTTTACATCTCCAACAAACTTCCCAACCTCATGACAATCACTAAAATCCCACTACGCCCTAGTCCCTACTAGATATTTTCCTTCAACTTGACTACATCACTAGATGAGCTAGTACTACTTTTCTTCCTTTTCCGTTATATTCATCCTCTTTTCTAATTTATCTGTCGTCATTTCCAGCTGCCAATTCTGACTGTCAGCTGAATTTGCATCTACTTACAGTAGCCTACATATTTGGCACTTGGTATAGGCTTGGTAGTCTTGAGACTCCATTCTGTCATGTCACATGACCTGATGAAGATCAAATACAGATCGAAACGTTGTCATAATTCTCAATAAAGAACGTCTTTCTTGTACCTGTGGTGTGCGGGCTCCATCCAATATCTGCTGAAGTTTCTTTAGCCCAGCACCCAGCCTGTCGATGTGCGTATTCTACGTCCACTCCATTCTGTCATGTCAAACACTTTGCTCTCTTCCACGTCTCAGTCAATGACTGGCTTACTCAAGGGCCCCTGTGAATTCTGACGGCTTGAACGCTGTATGCATAAGTCATCACAAGGCAACACGTGTGTGACATGCAAAACTAAATCCATTAGCCGTGTGCGGATCTGTAGCGGGGTTCATCAGAAATGCTTTCTTTACTCTGTACAAGCAAAGGGCTTCATGACTACTTGATGCGTGTGGTTTTGCACGAGACACACATAGGGGATTAAAGAAACAAAGTTTCCCTACATGTTCAATCCCATTCATTTGCTTGCATCACTCGTTTCCCTCTGCTTGTGGATGCGCCCGGCCCAGCCCGGCCGACGCTCTCAATTTGTCTTCCCGGAGGTGTCAGGTGCTACAAGAGGCCTAGACATATGAGAGCATTAGATGGGAATCAGCACCCTATGCCGTCCTGAAGTGCAGACGCATCTCCGCGCTTCCTCAAGCGTGAAGGCGGAGAACACAATTTCGCCCAAGGTTTCCGCCTCTGTCTTCTTGAGACTCTGCATCTATCAGTCTGTTTCTTTTCTTTCCACCCCCCCCCTCTCTTTACAGTATATAGTATTATTTATTTTTTCTGTAATATCAATGCTTGGAGTATGTTAATACTTGTCTTCTGTCAATGAGGAGAGGCAACGGACATGCAAATCAGTTCAAATAAAAATTCACTGTTCATTTCGCTTTTGAAAGTAGACTGCGAAAGTGAACACAATTGTATGTGTATGCTTAGTACACCACGTGCACACACACACACACACACACACACACACACACACACACACACACACACACACACAGTTTCACAGTGATTGTTTATCATTAATCTACAGTAGTACCAAACCCATTGTATGACTCCAAAGGGCTGAACGGACAGTATTAATAAACGAGCAGTCCTATTAACTCAACATCATTAATCTCCATACTATCCATCTCTGTCACTTATTGGAGCCACTGGCTCTCTCCACATCAGTTCTCCATATTAGCTTTATTAGTTGCATAACACCCCATGTATGGAATATTGAACATTTTCCATTTGATGAGTTGTATTCATGAGTGAACCATGAAAAAGCCATCGTATAGTGGGTGTTGCTGTTCATGCGATAACAGCAGTCATCTGTTACTAAAATACCAATGAAAACAGGCACGTGAAATTCAGGCAACGTCACGGACGCACACATGGACGCGCACAGGCGCTCTTATAGCATTATTTTCAATCGCAGGCCATTCTTTGGCAATTATAGGCCTAATGCCCAACACCCCTGGCACCCCACCACCACTGGCTATCTGGCAGGCTACCAAACTACCTATCCTGCAAGCTATAGCCAGCAGAACAGGGCTTTGGGATAAGCAGCACAGAGCCCTGCATCAGTGCTGGATGTACAACCTTGTCTGATCCTGGTTAAACACCACACACCATGCAGCCAGGAAGATGAACACGCCTGCTGCCTCACCACAGGGCGCTCCATTCTGTCTGTCAGAGTGACGAAAGGTTAGGCCTACTGTCAGAGAGAAAAAGAGAGAAAGAAAGAGAGCTCATGCACAGCCGTGTGTGCGTGTGTGCGAGAGAGGAGAGAGTGCATGTGATTGTGATTTTTGCACTTGTACTGCATAAGGCAGTGGTTCCCAAACCTTTTCATGCCAAGGACCCCCAAATTGACACTAATTAGCCCGCGGACCCCCATTTGAAAATACATGCCAGGCATTAGTCGACGGACCCCCCATTTAATGGCATTTCTATCTCTGGGACCCCAATTTATATTGTAAAATCAATGTTAATTTACAGTAACTCTGAGAGTGTACAAATGGAACCAAATAGACACGTTATGGTCCATCAATGTTAATTTACAAATGGAACCAAATGGACCTTTGTACACTCTCAGAGTTACCTGCCCATTAACGGTCCATTTGGTTACAAACTATAATTTAGCTGGGTACCCCCTGGAACTCCCTCAAGGTCCCCTAGGGGTCCCCGGACCCCACTTTGGGAACCACTGCTATAAGGAGCGAACGAGAGAGCTCTCCCTGTGCTCGTGTTGCAGTGCGTGCCAGTGAGAGTGCATGCTAGGCGTGTCTGCAAGTGGGTGAGTCTACTCTGTAAAACCTAGCTGTCACAAATAACCACCTGGTTGTCTTGGTGGAATCTGAGTAATGCTACACACTGTATAGCCTACACACTAATGTGTGTAGGCTATACAGTGCCAATGCTAACCATCAATCAATCAATCAAACACACACACTGTACACACTTTCAGCCCACTGAGCAATAGTCGGCTATTTGACGTCCACATAGACCATCTATACATCAACGTTAAAACCACGTTGTTTCAACGTCTAATCTAAGCTTAGATGGCTAAAAAACTTTCATTTTTAGACGGCCATTTAGACATTTTAGAATGCTCAGTGGGAGGAAATTGGTGTTTAAATTGTTGTATTGTGTGTCTGTCTCTCAGGAGGTGAGGAGCACATTTATTAATTCAGTTTCAGCTTCGCCCAGTTGATGGCTGAGCCTGAAAGTGGGCTTGGGCGGTTCAGGGACACACATACTACAGACAGGCCTCTTTTTGGGGGCTGTCCGGGCTGTCCGGGTTTTGCGCTGTGCGGAGACCGCTCACAGGCTCGTGCTCTCCTCTCCATGAGGAGAGCTTGATTGAAATGCTTGATTGAAACGCCATTTCGCCATTGAAATGCAGAAAAAGAAGGCTACTGCATGGTTTCTTAGCTTTCTAACCTTCTGACCTGCAAGAGTGCAAGGCAGTGCAAGCCCATGTAAACAACACTACAAAGACGACAAGGTGCAAGGTGAGCCCTCCTGGCTGCAAATTAAATTGTCCAAATACTATTTTGTACAAAGCATTGGACTGGAGAATGAGCTGGTCTCTGATGAGATAAAACAAGACTTAAAATATTGCATACAAAGCCTATAACTGCATGGCTGCCCTAAATTGTGGAAAATTCAATAATAATAATAACACAATTGCAGCGTGACACAATTGTGACCTTGCATTTTTTAGTATACAGTAAATCAGACATTTCTGCCCTGCTTTATTGCCGTTTGCTCTCTGCCAGATTGTTTTGCCTGAGTCTGTGCTGCTGATTTTTACCTCTCAACCTGCCTGCGTTCCTCTGGGTTGTTACACCATGTTTGTTCTTACTGTATATGAACTATGCCTGTTGTTTCAACTGTGACTGTTTTGGATTCTGTTTCATTGTTGCCTGGCTGTCTCCAAACCCTTAGGCCTCACTCACACCTTTACAACAGACTGATGTATGCTTGTTGTATGAGATGTATAGCTGATGCAAGCTCGCAATGCATTTCCAATGGGAGTCACATGGTTTGACACAACATTTGTGTTGTATGAGGGGGTGGGGGGCAGTCAAAACACAGCCGAAAGCCGTACAACAAATGTTGTGTCAAACCATGTGACTTCCATTGGAAATGCATTGGGGCAAGATGTATCACACCCTTTGTATACATCAATGTTGTATGCTAGATGGAAAGGTGTGAGTCGGGCCTAAGGGTCCATATGGGCGCACATGCACTTCATTATGGGAGCAAAGTGCAGTGGTGTAAAGTAACTAGGCCTACATATACTCAAGTACTGTACTTAAGTACAATTTTGAGGTATTTGTTCTTTACTTGAGTTTTTCCAATTTCCAATACCTTTACTTCTACTCCACTATATCCCATCCCAGAGCCACATTTTTTACTTTTACTCCACTACAATTATTTGAAAACTTTAGTTAGGCTACCAGTTACTTTGGAGACTTTAATTTTGATTAGAAAACATACATTAAAGGACCACTTCACCACTTTTCAACCTATCTTCATATAATAGGTCCACACTAATAATCATGAACAAATGGCGCAATTTTTTTCTACTCAGTCTGTGTCTCATAGGAGGGCTGTGGGCAGTTCAGAAACTGTCTTCCAATGACATCATCAATGGGGAATACAAGCTAATAGAAACTGCAGGCTTTCTAGTCCTGAAAAGTTGCAATGCGAAAATGGAAGCCATCGTTCTCACGATAATGAAAATCTAAACATTTTTGTAAAATAAATCTTGTTTAAAAAAATCTGCCTAATGATGATGTCACTGGAAGACAGTTTCTAAACTGCCCACAGCCCTCCTATGAGACACAGACTGAGTAGAAAAAGATCGTGCCATTTTATCATGATTATTAGTGAGGACCTATTATATGAAGATATGTTGAAAAGTGGTGAAGTGGTCCTTTAACCACTTCAACGCTATGCATTTTGGCCATTTGAAAATAGCAGATCGTGACGCATTGTGAGCTTGTATACTGTAGATAGATCAAAAGATTTTGTACACATTTTGAACTTTTGAACTTTAAGAACATTTTGATGCCGATACTTTTGTATACTTGAGTACATTTAGAAAACGGGACTTTTACTTGTAACGGAGTACATGTACATTGCAGTATTTATACTTTTACTTAAGTAGTACTTTTTTTCCAACACGTATGAAGCGTGGGGTTCAGCACTGGTGAACCTTTTTTTTTTTTTTTAAGATATTTTACGCCTTTTATTGATTTTTGAAGGGACAGACAGTAGGCTGACAGGAAACGGGAGAGAGATGGGGGGATGACATGCAGTAAAGGCCGTGTCGGGTCCGGGAGTCGAACCCGCGGCACACTGCGACTGGATTACCAGTCCGGTGCCCAGACCGTTACGCTACGGCCTGGGCCTAGCACTGGTGAACCTTGATCAGGCACCAAACCAACTACTACTAATACTTTAGCTGTTGAAAAATAGCAGATCTACAAGCTCATAGCGCGGCACCAAGTGCCGTGCTATGAGCTTGCAGGTCTGCTATTTTTGGAAAAATTGTGAAAATGTGGCGCAAATCTTTGAGGTCCCTGAAGATCTTTCAGAACCACATGCTCTGTGACGGTCTTAAGTGGAAAGTTCTGTCGATGATGAATTAAGTCAAAGCACCAACTCTGGTATATATATATATATATAGGTGAGTGGAGATAAGCACAGTTGATTTTGACAGCAAATTCTAGTTTTAGTCATAGTGTCTCTTTCTTTCATTTAGCTTTTCAGTCACATTTTAGTCACCATGGAATGTTTTAGTGTTAGTCTAGTTTTAGTCGACTGAATATCATAAGATTTTAGTCGACTAAATCTACAGTTGATTTAGTCAACTAAAATGTATTTTGGCTTGGTAAATTGGTACATTTTACACTTGCTACACAACATGCAACCACGTGTAAAACGACTTATACTGGATCTCTTGTCCTATAGTCCCTAAGATTTTAGTCAATGTTTTTGTTGACGAAATTGTCAATATATTTAGTCTTCGTTTTAGTCATCATAGCTTAGTTTTCATTTAGTTTCCATTTAGTTTTCGTCATTGAAAAAAGTTAGTCAACGACATTTGTTTGTCAGAGAATTAGTCGACGAAATAACACTGGAGGTGAGACTTGATTGATTTGATATGATTGGACCGCTGTTTGGCAGCATGTCCAATTGGCTGACGTTACTGCCAGGGCCCATGTTTCTTCCAGCCAATGAAGAGATAGAGGTACTAGAAGTAGGTATTAGAAGATTAGTCACTCGTCTCACCAAGCTCCCCTCATGCCGCACGCACGCACGCACGCACGCACGCACACAGGCGAGAGAGCAGTTGCATTTAATTGCATGGGAATAGAGGCCTCCTAATTTCCCTCAGGGACCAGAGAGAGAGAAACAGAGAAACTGCGAGAGGTAGAGAGATGTGTGGGGAGGAGGTATAGCTGGGAGCACGGGCACATCATGCATGCGAGTGTATGTTTGAAGAAATGGGTGTGTGTATAATGCTCATACCCATGTAGTGGTGATTGTAGTGTAGTGATTGCATATACACATGTTGGTGTATGGGTGTTTGATTTTGTAAACATGGACAATTGGAATGTGCACTGCAGGCAGTTATAGCATGCCTTCATCTATAGAAATCACTAGCATAGCGTAGAGGATAAAGTCGGTATTGTTCATCAATGAGAATTGCTTAACATGACAGAGTAGGAGGGATCAAAACAGTCCAAAAGAGACCCAAAGCCTGGAGCATCGACTTCACTTAACCCGTTAAGTGTTTCCACTTTTCGTTTTTCCAAAACGCCGCTGCATACAGTATGACCGAGTTCACAGACACGCTTAATTCACGCCTATTCATAGTCTGGAGTTTCGGTGGTGAGGTGACCACCGCTCCGGTGGTAAGCTGACCACCGGAGCGGTGGTGAGTAAAAACAGAGAGAAGGGCTGGAGCGGTGGCGATGGTTTGCTCTTCACCGCGGCTCGTGACGTCATGTTGTAGTTTGGTGGTCACCTAACCACTGAAAATCCAGACTATGTATGAGCCTTTATAAACAGCCACAATTTGGGAAAAGTGAAAAATGACAGTGTGCAAGTTTCAACCCACAGGGGAGGAAATGGATGCGATACAGACAGTGCCTGTATTCCTCTGATTCTGCAGCGGATTCGACCGTTATCACACCTTCGAATAGGGCCAGTATGGCCATACTGGCATACTCACCCTTGACTGAACATAGCCTGGTCAAGGTTTCCCCCTGGTGGACGTGTCATTTCCAACTATTGACGGCACATGGAAACTAGGGGCTACTAATATTTTTTTAATTCTCTGCCTATCGGGACGTAATTCGGACGGCGCTGAGTCGGGTCTGGTGGCCGTCGCAGCGCTCGGCTAGCGCCTCGCTCGGCGGTGCCTCACGTGGCTCAAGGCCACCGGACACGGCACGCCTCCGTCAGGACATCAATGACATTATCACCCGTCACAATAGGTGATAATGACATACTGAGACAGTGAGTATGCCAGTATGGCCATACTGGTCCTATTCGAAGGTGTGATAACGGCCATACTGGCCCCATTCAATGGTATGATAACGGTCGAATGGGGTGGATTCTGAGATGAGATACAGACAGTGCTTGTATTCCTCTGATTCTGAGATGAGATACAGACAGTGCCTGTATTCCTCTGATTCTGAGATGAGATACAGACAGTGCCTGTATTCCTCTGATTCTGAGATGAGATACAGACAGTGCCTGTATTCCTCTGATTCTGAGATGAGATACAGACAGTGCCTGTATTCCTCTGATTCTGAGATGAGATACAGACAGTGCCTGTATTCCTCTGATTCTGAGATGAGATACAGACAGTGCCTGTATTCCTCTCATTCTGAGATGCGATACAGACAGTGCCTGTATTCCACTCATTCTGAGATGAGATACAGACAGTGCCTGTATTCCTCTCATTCTGAGATGAGATACAGACAGTGCCTGTATTCCTCTGATTCTGAGATGAGATACAGACAGTGCCTGTATTCCACTCATTCTGAGATGAGATACAGACAGTGCCTGTATTCCTCTCATTCTGAGATGCGATACAGACAGTGCCTGTATTCCTCTGATTCTGAGATGAGATACAGACAGTGCCTGTATTCCACTCATTCTGAGATGCGATACAGACAGTGCCTGTATTCCTCTGATTCTGAGATGCGATACAGACAGTGCCTGTATTCCTCTCATTCTGAGATGTGATACAGACAGTGCCTGTATTCCTCTGATTCTGAGATGAGATACAGACAGTGCCTGTATTCCTCTCATTCTGAGATGTGATACAGACAGTGCCTGTATTCCTCTCATTCTGAGATGAGATACAGACAGTGCCTGTATTCCTCTCATTCTGAGATGTGATACAGACAGTGCCTGTATTCCTCTGATTCTGAGATGAGATACAGACAGTGCCTGTATTCCTCTGATTCTGAGATGAGATACAGACAGTGCCTGTATTCCTCCCATTCTGAGATGAGATACAGACACATTGCAGCATTGATAATTTTACTTAAGTACAACATTTGAGTACTTTTCCCACCACTGCCGATTGTCTCTCTATTTGTTGATTGTGAGCTATACTTATCGTGCTCACTCACTCACACTCTTGCTCGCACACGCAAGCACGCACACACACTCTCTCACGCACTCACACTCTCTCCTTCGTTCTCTCTTTCCCATGGGCTGGGGGGGGGGGGGGGGGGGGTTGTTGTTGTGGTGTAGAGAAAACCCCAGATGAGGTAGAGAAAAGGGGGAGAAAATGATGAAAGCTGAGATCTAAAACTGGAAAAATTGATCTTTTGCTTTGGAACTGCGAGCAAGGCTGAATATAAATGTATTATACATTTGCTGTAGCTTGCTTCACCGCGTGAGATAGATGAAAAGCTACTACATTGAAGTCTGTTCACAGAAGTTGTTGTAGGCTATGTGGGGATTATCTGACGAGGTACCATTTGAGTGTGCAAAACCTTACATATACTAAATAATACTAAATTGTTTATAGGGTCAATATAAGTAAAATAATATAGCCTTTCTACAGGAGTATCTTTTTATATTTTTCCAAAAAGAATACAAACAGCCAATAGCATTACAAAGTCATCCCCCTCACTGGTGACAATTCCGGGAGGAAAAACGGGCAAGCACCGGGGAGAGTCTTCCGGTATTCCATTAGACAGCCCCGCAACATGGACATGGAGCAGTTCGACGAGAAGAACGCTGCACGAGAGACAGACACTAAATAAAATAAATAAGAACACGTTTCTCGATTATGCATTAAGAGTAGAAGATAATCGCTACAAAAGAAAGCGATAGGCTAAATGTCCCCACACACCGAGCGCAAATTCGGATTTTTAAGTGGCGTTTCTCCATCGGTTTTCCAGGGAAAACAACCACACACTGTCTTCAAATGCAGTGACCACCATTTATTTACAGGGAAATAGCAACGTTTCGGCCTATGCGGCCTTCATCAGGCTATCTTTATGAACACAAATGAGAAAGCATCCTTTTTGTAGGCTGTCTGGCCTAAAGGTAAGCCTATCAGAACAAACAAAATGACATGACATCACTCAACTTAAGGTGACAGGTACTCATGTGGTTAAATGAGAACAAAAAGGTCATATAAAAAACTCAATACACCCATGCAAAGTAATAAGAAAAAGAGGTTAAAACCAGGTACAAAATCAAATCATCCATCGGTTTTCCGAAAAAAGTGCCCAGTGTGCAACCACCTTAAGTTTACGCACGTGCATCATCCCTTCTCCCCGGGGCCCTTATTGTTAATCCCTGCTGCTACTCATCTGTCAGAGAGAGAGGAGCACTATTTCTTACTGTACATGTAGGCCTACTGTAGCTATAGCCAGTTTAGTTGGCCTGTCAATGCTGTGTGTGTGTGTGTGTGCGTGCGTGCGTGCGCGGGCACCTGCACATTGGCCAATAGCCTCTAACTTCGTTTGCAGTGATGATCTGTTCTCAACGCCACATACAGTACATGCCAAATCAGGATATGATTGGACATATCCACGGTTCACACACACACACACACACACACACACACACACACACACACACACACACATACAGTTCACACACACACATACAGTTCACACACACACACACACACACACACACATACAGTGCCTGTATAGAAATAGTGTGACCATGCAAGAGCTTCAGCAATGAATGGTGCACTGAGAGAGATAGCCCCATATGTTCCCTCTCCCTACGCCGATCCTGGTTTACACTAATTCAAACCTAGGACCGGCCCAGAAAATCCAAGTCGCCATTTGAACCGAGCCTTTACGTCCCGTCTTTTGTCAGTCGCTTCCATGTTTATCAAGGAAGTTGAAAAGCTTTAGCGCCTCCCCGGCGCCTCCCCTGGTCGAAAATTTCCAACTGACTTCAGTTCACTCGACATGCACGCGCACACGCACACTTCCTTGATAAACATGGAAGCGACTGACAAAAGACGGGACGTAAAGGCTCGGTTCAAATGGCGACTTGGATTTTCTGGGCCGGTCCTAGGTTTGAATTAGTGTAAACCAGGATCGGCCCTACACGTTTTGGATTAATGGTCTGGTAAGGATAAGAGACTATGTTTTCGGAAACTTGCGCCGTTTCTGAAACGCGGTGGGAGGGGCCCAGTGTGTGACCTCATCTCGGAGCTACAGAATGAGCGTAGGGAGAGGGCACATATGGGGCTATGAGAGAGACAGTGATCTAGTGAGAGTGATCCTGCACGCTCACACGCGCACGCACGCGCGCACACACATACAGGCCAATGCATTCCTTGCTCGAAAATAATATCTGTCACATTCACTGTTGGCTGTTCTGTCATTCCTCCATTCCTGCCCCATACCCGGGCCTGTCACTGGCATCAATCTACCATTGTGGAGCGGGTCTGTCAGTCCACCACTGACGAGACCCCCCTCCACAACTTCACGTTATCTCCAACACACCGTTTAGTCTGCACACACCACTCCAGCTCCTTTCCCCCTCCTCCTCCCTGTCTGTCCCACAGATTCTCATCCTCCCCACACCTCCCTCCCATCTCCCCCCTCCTCGCCAATAGTGACACATTCGTCACGAAGACTCAAAAGGCAGCGCGAACTGATGTGACAGTTTGGTGTCACCGTGATGGCCGTTTGTGGTTTCTTCAAACTGTCATCGCTGAAAAGTATTGGCGGTGTCATTTGCAGGCAGCTTGCAGGGAGGGAGTTAATGCAGAGTGTGAAGCATGTTGTGGCGTGCGTACGTGCATACGTGTGGCACACAGCACGTAACACGTCTGACACTGGAGCCCTGACAACACCCTGCTGTTTGCTGTGCCTGTTTTTCCTCTTATTCTTATTTCTGACCCCTTCCCCCATGTTTAAAGTGACATTAAACTAAACAGCGTTCATGCTGAGGGACTTTTTCACCATTTGTTTTGTTTTGTAAATCCAATATATGCAGACCGTTCCCGCGTGGTTAGTTAATAGTTCATGCCCATGGGCCTAGAATACGCATGCTTGTGTTACAGGTCTGACGTGGAATGAACCAGCCACTGAATAATTTTTAATTATTTGTTTGAATTATTCCTGAAAACAGACGATATAAGGGTACAGGGTCACTCAGCTGCTGCAGAATCACAACAATCTCCGTCCAACTAGCATTAGTTCACTTTTTCCATCCTGTTTAGCTATAAGATAAGTTGGATTTTTTTTTAACACACACCTTTTCTTTTCAGATAACAATATACACATCCATGAGTTAATAACTATATTAAAGAAAAACAAAAACCTCATTAAAGACTGTAACCGAGGTAAACGCTGGTCAGACTTCATGTCCCATAGCTGGAAGTGACGGGGTGTTGCCATAGCAACCGGATCAATGCCAAAAGATGCTGTGGGGCTCAACCATTACATAAACGGAGTATACCGAGGGGTACGAGCACACGTACGTATAGCTGAATACAATTATAACAACCAGGGCATTTTAACATCTATATTTTATACATACCGGTAGCCTACTCCCTCATGGATTCTCACATTTCAACAGGACCAATTATGTCTTCCTTTTCATTCATATCAGTAGCCTACATCCATATTACCCTCAGTGGACTACCAATACTGTAATTGCCATACAGACCTATTCTGATCATTTCTAACACTCAAGGTGCATTAAACAGGACTCTCCGGCTGAAAATAATCATGTTTACCTGAAAACAGAAGAAACATGTTCACTCTGCTGCAGAATCACAACAATCTCCCTCCAACTAGCATTAGTAGAACGTTCTTCTTCTTCTTGTGGTTTCCGGCAGACTAGATGCCTTTTTGGCACATTGCTGCCCTCCACTGGTTGAGATTATATCTCTTTCTTATCTCCCAATTGCAAATGTTCTTGAGTGGTGCAACCACTCCCTTACGGAGCTATGTGTGTGTGTGGGTGGGTGGGTGGCTGGCTGGGTGTCTGGGTGCGTCTGAGCACGAAAACAGCATGGTTGTTTTTCACCACCTGTGCGCAACCTAACACACACTCCCCCCCCCCCCCCCCCACCCCCACATGGAGTTGCACCACTCACTTCACAAGAAATATTTTTTATTTTTGTGGTTTAATTGTGGATGTAGTCGAGCTCCACTGCCCTCACTATGCATGCATGACAGAATGCTTGTGTATCCCCACATAAATTACACACGGAGGGGGGTGGGGGAACACACATGACAAAGGTGTCTCTGCTGAATGAGAGAATAAATTAATAGACACGTGCGGCAGAATGCAGAATGATATGAAAAATGGTCCAATTTGTGGTTGAGCTGAAATCAATGGGACACGCTGAGGCGCCAGGCTGCTGCAACACCACTTCTACTGCACATCCGGAAGAACATCTGGATATTCAATAGTGAAATCAAGTTGATTTTTAAAAACAGTACTATTTTGTAGACCAGCTTTGTCTGCTTTCTTTTACGGGCTAAAAGAGTGACTTATAGTTTCAGCGCTGTTTCACTGTATTGTACTGTCATTGAGGAGATGTCAACCATGGAAAGGTCTATAGTGCAACTGGTGGTCTATCTGAGAGTATACTGTACAGTCTTGTGTGTGGCTGCTTGGTCCGTACAATATACATGGAGGAGTCCAATATTTCATATAGAAAATTCATTGCACATGCAGCATATCCGTGCTATTAGTAACTGTAGCATATCTGAGTGTATCTGGGACCGGTTGTTGGTGCCTCAAATGAGGTCCCACGATGCATTGCATTGACCTGTTCATATGAAGTTCAGAGTGTTGGGATTTTACCCTATAGCCCCATGAGTCCTGAAATGAGCTCAGCATGCAAGCCAAGGCTTACTCAGGGCAAGTGTTGAGGAAATACTTGATAAATAAAGGTTAGCCATATAGGAAAAAAGCTGGGAAAAAAATATATTTAAAATGCATTTCTCAGGTTATTTGCCCATGCATTCTTGTATATCTAGTGTGTACTGGCTGACTAGAGTTTTGTGATCAAACCTCACAACAGTGTATGTAGCTGGAGTTAAGCAGATTTGACTGGATCTGACTGTATGATCAAAAGCGAACAATTGCAGTCCTTGCTGCCACTTTCTTTCAGCATGTGCATCAATAAAAAACAGTGATTCATGTGTTTGTGTTAGGTTTTAAAGTTTTAACTGGAGCCACAAGCCAAGAAAGAGAGGCAGGTGTGCTTCCTCTGGAAACTGCCCTTGGTATAAGGCAGTGGCTCAAACCACCAAAGTGGAAAAGGCCAAAATAAAATATGCAAGACGGGCTCAGATGCTATTTCTCATATTTTATTGAGAACGCTAATGCGTTTCATCAACAGCCTTCTTCAGAGCAAATTAAAAAAGTGACACTGGGTCCCTCTAAATTTAAAGCAAACACTTCATCATCCCCACTCGTGTAGGGGGTGGGGGGGGGTCCTTACTTGACAATCAATTACACAGCATCATGCACAGTAACAAGTCAGATAGCAGTTCACAATAGAATCACAGTTTTATGTTCAGAGATTTATTATCTTTTCTTTTGGCCAATATAGCCAATATATACCACAAGGACAGGTTAGCATGTAAACCACATTATGGAATTACAGTTGATGAAATTACTTTCTTTATACTTCTGACCTGTCAATGGATGTGAAAATAATGTGTAATTGGTAGTATTGTTGCATTGTGCACACTGTCTATAGTTGCCCTTGGGGGACAGCCATGGAACAGTCAGGAGTCAGGACTATGTGATGAGTGAACCAATCTGTCTCCCAAGAGTTGGAGCTCTTCTGTGTGCAAAGAGAGGAGAATTAGTCGTTATGTCATTAAGCATAGGTTCCAACTGTACAATAGAGCAATGTTTAGTATTATTTTTGTATTTATGAGTTTGATCTGAGAGCAGGAATTACAATCTGAAAAAAAAAAACTGTTGTGAAGCCAAGGCTTCACACCTTTTTACGTTTCGTTAGCAAATCCACCCTTGGAGTCTGTTGGTTCACAGACAGATCAAGGATATTACTGGGATATCCTCTATGTAAAAAAAACTATTCCTCATGACAGGGAGCCACCAGAAAACAAGGATTTGGAATCAATTATCCATTAAATTATAACAAATAATGATGGACATTTTGTTTCACAATGATGAATGCCATGGTTCTACAAAGTAAGACAGTGTACTGTCTCTCTGCATTCTATGATCCTGTAGTTTACCGAGACACTACACTGTCTCTCTGCATTCTATGATTCTATAGTTTACTGAGACACTACAGGCTCAGTAAACTACAGGATCATAGAATGCAGAGAGACTAAATTGATTGACATTGTCTTATATTCAGCCTTCCGCTGCTGCTGCTGCGGATGCTATTGAGGCTGCTATTGATGTGGTGTTTCCATGTAAACAGGTAAGATAACATAAAACAATCATGTGTATACCGTAGTTATTATAGTCATCACAGGTTACAGTAAAAGTGTGGCGTGTGTGGCGTGCACGCAGAGAGAGAGAGAGAGAGAGAGAGAGGCGTCCTGTGTCGGTATCGTGCTTGTATCACGGCATCCTGCACGTGCATGAGTCAAAATGAATTGGAATAAAAAACAAATGTGTATAGCCTATCAGGTCTGGACCGCATCTTGGTGAACTCTTGCAGTGTCTTATCCCTAGTCGGCGACCAATCGTTTAGTGTGAAAGCCACAAAGATATAATGACAGCCGATTTAAAAAAAGACTCCTGTAGTGTGAAATACATGACGATCTGATGACTCGCCGACAACTTTAAAACTCCTAAAGCGTGTAGGGGCCATTAGTCGACGAAATCAACACCGTTTCAGACAGTATAGAATTTGGCTCCCGGAGGCCATGATGTGTCGCCTGTGATCTGGAAAGCATGGCACAGCATGCCATACCTTCCCCCCTCACAATGCCCTGCATGAAATGAAGATTGACTCCCTTGCAGAATGAGAGGAAAGTAAAACACGGGGACAGGGGATGGCCGAGGGATTGTGAGGGAACATTTTTGCCAGTTCAAACTTTTGTCATCT
Organism: Protomyctophum parallelum; assembly: GCF_964188405.1. Lineage (NCBI taxonomy): Eukaryota > Metazoa > Chordata > Actinopteri > Myctophiformes > Myctophidae > Protomyctophum > Protomyctophum parallelum. Next base: position 16,676,603 of record NC_139716.1, on the reverse strand, counting down.
CCCATCGAGAGAGCAAACCCTGGGAGGATATACTCTGAATGAGCGACAGTGAGAGAAAGTCACAGACACAACATATAGGCCAGAGAGAGAGAGAGAGAGAGAGAGAGAGAGAGAGAGAGAAAATTTAAAAAGGGTCGATGGAGAGATTGACAGAGGAGAGACAAAGACAGGCAGGCTCATTATTCTCAGTAAAATGTCAGTGGTCGAGGCAAAGCTCATTTATATATTGGCTGTTTAGAATGCTATGTGTACAGTCTCTGAGTGATCCCTGCACCTAGAATACTTTAATTGGAAGCAGGATTGTGTGTGTGTGTGTGTGTGTGTGTGTGTGTGTGTGTGTGTGTGTGTGTGTGTGTGTGTGTGTGTGTGTGTGTGTGTGTGTGTGTGTGTGTGTGTGTGTGTGTGTGTGTGTGTGTGTGTGTGATTGTGTGTGTGCGCGCGTGATGGAGTGTCAGAAAGAGATACTGCCCTACAGTGCCCTAGCCTTAAGCAAAGTGACCCCCCCATCGAGTGGATGCTCAGAGTGAGGAGGGTGCTGAGGCGTCAATCCAGCCACAGGTACAGGTACATGGGAGTGGTCATCCACTGCCCGATCCAGATGGATCCAAGGAGGACGCTGAAATCCGTATTGCACAGATGACAGTGCAATTGCAAATATGACAAGCTGAGCTTGAGCACTAGCTCCAGGTAGAGAGACTGGAGATTGAGGCAACACTGCCGTGAGAAACGGATGGAAATTGACGCTCAGCGAGGGGCACACACCGCATCAGATTCAGGTATGTCACCTGCGGGTGTTTCAACTGCTACTCCAGTAATTTTTGTATGTGTCTAAGCATCTTGCTTTAGTGCTAACCTTTGGGGATCGAATCTGAGGAGGACTGCTCTTTTGCTTGATTCCCAATGCGCTCAAGTGGCCAAAAGATGCGCTGCTGCTGTAGTGCATAATTCGAGGCCGTGTGTGGGAGGTCATTGCTACTAAAGAAAAGCAGATTCTAAACTTGATATTACAGAGAGGACTGGAGAGTCTTATTGAACTTGAGTGAGTTTGATGTGTTTTATATTCAAAGTCAAAGAGTTCCTCAGTGGAGATAGAAAGGGCTCCTCAGTGGAGACATGGGAAGAAGAAAATGAAAATAACATGATGTTGTTTTGTTTGTGTATATGTAGACTCATTTGACTTTAAGGTATGCATTTGTGTAAAATAAATAAGCAAGCATACTCGTATGGGTCCCTGACCTTGTAGCCTATATGCAAATTCAGTTTGGTTCTGTTCTGGCAGACTAAAGGTAGAGCTTTATGAGGTGGTTGTTACCAGGACTCTATATTGAGATTGGTTATGAGAGTCATTATTAATTCATTGGGTAATTCCTTAATTTGTATTATCTCCCCATGAGATTTGGTCTGATTTAGCAATCTAACCTACTGTAAGTGCGATTTGGGTAGGTTTGTGAATTGCAAATATTTAGTATGATTATATGATGTCTTTTTGGTTTAGTAGAGGTGCAGCTTGTTGAAAACAAAAACGTAAAGGTTTTGGACATACAAGGCTGGTTTCCATGCACCCGACAGCGACGATATTCAACTCCAGACATATTTTAAAAGGCACTTTTATTACGGTCTGCATTCCTTCCCTTCCCTTTCAGACAGAAGGTGACGAAAATCACCATATGAAAGCTATAGCGTGCTCTACACCGCCGCCTCTCGCTGTGCAGTTTGGGCACGGTGGTGAGATCTCCTTGTTGACGTGCAATTCTGATGCAATATCGGTCCATCTGTCTGCCGCCGTTTATTGATGCCATAACATGAATAAATAAACAAATGAATAATGTAACTTAACAATTACGAATCAGGCCGTGTGTGTGTGTGTGTGTGTGTGTGTGTGTGTGTGTGTGTGTGTGTGTGTGTGTGTGTGTGTGCAGGCCCACCGGTTAGATAATGAGCTCTCTGGGACATGCTGTGTGATCAAGGACAGACTGCTGACATCACATTGAATGGAGATGAATGCACGCACGTCACCAGCATGACTGTAGTGCTATTACAATGGAGCACAAGCCAGCAGTGTTTAGATTTCAGTGTTAGTCATAGTCTCTTGAATAGTTTTGTGTGAACTCTTGAATAGAGTTAGTGTCGAAATGTCCTTGAGCAAGACTCTGAACCCCAAATTGCTCCCGATGTGCTGGTTGGTGCCTTGCATGGTTTCCGCCGCCATTGGTGTATGAGTCTGTGTGAGAATGGGTGAATGTAATGCACAATCTATGTAAAGCGCCTTGGATAAAGGCGCTATATAAAATGCACCATTTAATCAAGGCCTGGCAAAATACATTTTTGTCGACTAAATCAACTGTGGATTGCAAAACCAAAAAGGGGCGGGATACACACTATTCACTCTTGTATAGAAGCAGAGGAAGGTGCAGGATAATATCACTACATGAGACATCGTCGCATAACCATAACCCCTTTTGACCCGAGACTTCGGTACCCCTGTGGAGATGTGACCCAATGTCCCACCACGCATTGCTGCAACAATTCCCTTCAATCAGCACACAGCTATACTTCTGCAGAGTGCAAAAGTTCCACATTTAATTTTGTTCTAGGAATTTGTTTAACTTTGCTGCAAAATTGTCTCTCTATTAGAGTAGAGAGCTGGCCCGGTATAGGATGGACGGACGCACGCGCACGCGCGCGCGCACACACACACACACACACACACACACACACACACACACACACACACACACACACACACACACACACACACACACACACACACACACACACACACACACACACACACACACACACACACACACACACACACACACACACACACACACACACACACACACACACACACACACACACACACACACACACACACACACACACACACACACGTGCACACACAAACACACACACGCGCGCGTGCGTGCGTGCACGCACACACACACACACACACACACACACACACACAGGGGATTGGTAATCTTTTCCAGGTGAATAATTATTGCAGATATAATTAAGATAGGTGGGTCCATTTAAATTGAAGACTAGACTATGTGTGAAGATTGATATCAGATGTCATGTTTAAAAAGAAACCAATCGTATAGTTATCAGATCCTTTTAAATTATTTTAAGTCTCTAGTCTTTAACAACGCAGGTGTTTAAAAAATGCAAACCTACAAGCTCGTAGCGCGGCACTCGGTGCTGCGCTATGAGCTTGTAGATCTGCTATTTTTCAATAGCTAAAGTGTAACATAATGCTTAAAACACCAGACAGATGGAGTTCCTTGATGTTTCATGGTGTGTGTTCATGTGTTAGCATATCAGAAGAAAATCAAAGACATTACTGTGTCATGTGACAAAGCCCCCCCTTGCTTTCTTCTCCCATGAGGGGGGGTTGAAGTCTAAACAAACATTACTAGTTAGTCTCCATGGGGGATTAGGCTGATATGCAGCAGTGTACAGAACGATATGCCGCTTTAATTGTCTCTTAAATTAAACACGCAACCGTGTATCTGCAAATCTCATAATCCTCCTTCACTTTTCAGCTCCTGTTCATCACAGATGAAAAACTCTCCTAAAATCAATTTATTTTTCTTCCCTTCTTGGGCGTCTCCCTCTGCTCATGTTATTTTTTGTCACGACAAAGTGCCGCCTATCTGATCACAAGTTTGCAAACACACACCATTTTTCATCAGTGTGTGGGTAATTTATTAGCTAATTAGAATTGATAAAAAGGCGAACGCTCCTGGAGTCGGTGATTAGTGCTTCTGTGCACTGATGAAATTCATCATTCCCCCGACTCTGAAAAGGACAAATTGCACTACAGTCTATCCAAAGACTAAGGTAGAGGGTAAGTAAAGACAATGGAATCATTGCTTTAATTTGATTTAAATTGTATTCGTTTTGCAGTCTGTAATTGCTTCACTTTTAGGCATGATGGGAGTTAATAAGGCATAAGGGCGTGAGTCTCATAAACTGAAGGTCATGTGTCTTGGCTTTATTGTGCCTCTACACACAGTAAATTATAATTTACAGTAAATGTATACACCGACACTCTCATAGTTAAATTATGTTTACATGTGGCTCATGCCATCACCACGTATACTGTTTGCACTTGCGTAAAAGTGTACAACATACAATTTGCAATATTGCCCCTGCCGGGGCCGATGACCTATACAGTATAAGGTCGCATAATGCAAGCAATACCTTAATAAATCTTACTTGAATAGATTAATAACACATGAAGACGTGCAGAAAGAGAAGAGAAAGAGGACAGGAGAGGAGAGAAGATCATTAGTTCCAGGTAAAACTACTTATGAAATCAACCATGGAGGTACAATCATAAACATCCATAATCATATACTGTTCGTGAGCATCTGTTGAGAAAGCAGCTTGAAGAATAAAGAAAGGCCTCTAGGAGAGAACGTGCTTATAAAACAACACCTGTCACCCTAACGCAAATGAGCACATTTGTTGAGAGGCCTCACTCAGTCAAGCTCAATGACCCTTGTATCTCAACTCCTCTGCTACCGTCATCAGCCGTATTGAAGTAGTAGCCTACTAGTCAGGGTCGAGACACATTTTGGTACCACCTAAGTTGACCGTAACATTTTTGTATTCCTACCAGTGTTGTTTTTGGCAGCAAATTTGTCGACGAAATTATCAGTGTATTTAGTCTCAGTTTTAGTCATCGTAGCTTAGTTTTCATTTAGTTTCCATTTAGTTTTCGTCAGTGAAAAAAGGTAGTCGACGAACATTATTCGTCTTAGTTTTAGTCGACGAAAACACAGATTTTTTCCTACATGTATCTAGTTTATTAATTTGTTATGATACATCTTCCATTCAGTAGCATAATGCCAGTTATCACTAGTTATGTGACCATACCATTAACAACCTATATAAGGCAATATTTTCCAAATTTCATTATGCTTTAAGTAGCATGAGACGTCTCAAACTAGGGGGTTTTCTGGATCCTGAATCCATTCCAAGCATTAGTTTTGCACAAAAAACAATCCTTGGCCTAAATTCGGCCATAGCCATTTGCCCAAATGTGCCCAAATGTTATGAGCTCATCACATTTTGTGATGACGGCTATGGGCGTTTTTAGATCAAGGAGTGATTTTCGTGCAAAATTAATGCATGGAATGGATTCAGAATCATGAAAACCCCCTATAGTTTGACACGTCACATGCTACTTAAAGCATAATGCAATTTGGAAAAATTTGCCGTTGGCCTATAGGTTGCTAATGGTATGGTCACATATAATTGCAGATAACTGCCATTAAGCTACTGAATGGAAGATGTATCATACCAAAATATAAACTAGGAAATTAGGAATACAAAACTGATGTATCATACCAAAATATAAACTAGGAAATTAGGAATACAAAACTACAAACATTTTACGATCGGATCACCTTATTTAGATGGTACCAATTTGTCAAAAATTTCAGTGTTGGTCCTTGCACTATACTAGAGGAAGGTTGATGAGACAGTATGTAGCCTATAACTGCATTTACTGCATGCCCTTGACAGCCAGCTCATGTGTACATTGGCTAATGCATGAAATGAAAAGGGTGGAATTAAGTCGAATGAGAGAAACACAGTAGACTAGAGTATCCTCGCATTTCGCCTCAATACATGTGTGGGTATATGCGCTATTGTGTTAATGTAACCAAGGCTTTAAATTACCCCGCCTGAATTGAAAATAGTTCATGGGATAAATGTTAATTTCAGTTTATTTATTAAAAGTTTAAAAACGATCTGAAAGTGCTTTTGAGATAACATACATTTAAACTATAGGAAAAGTGTTTTTCTTGGGTTAAAATAAGTGTTATAAAGCTGAGCTCTACAGTATCTATAGGCCTATTCAGCGGAGAACTTTCCTGACCCTGTTCAGAGACTCATGCTGGTTCTTCATGTTCTGTTGTAAACAAACAAATAAACAATCTTGTCAAAGTGTCAAAAGGTTCACCTGACAGCTGCTGCCACCTTCTTCACTCTCTTCTCTGCTTGCGCATAACCTCGTTCAAACAGCCTTGTCTTGTTCTTGTGAAATATTCATTGGAACACAGGTAGCACTGGCCCTCTAAAGACCCCCGCCGCCTATACAGCATCACCCCGCCCCGCTCTGTGCATGCAGTTTTTCAAATGCCATCTCAAACACCATTTCACTGTGACAGCTCTGACTCTAAATGTCAGAAACAGACTGAACTGAATTCTAATGTGAACCATTTGTCCATGTACTCTGCTGCTGAGAGATGAAGGTATAGGATACTCCACCTGTCTCCTCGTCCTCTCCCTCCTCCATATGTCTCTCCTCCTACACAGTCAAATCTATATGTATATCAGATTTGACTGAGAGCCTGCCATCGCGCAAACTCCAGCTTTTCACCAGAGGAGAAAAACTTTTAATTTGTTTTCCTAAATGAGTTAAAAGCTCAGGCAGACTCTTCACATACCAACTAGAGCATGTCTGAAATAAGTGTCAGAGCTGAAATCAACATGTAAATATGAAATAAATACTTAAACATGTAGCTAGGTGTAATGTTAGAGACCACAGAAGTGAACCTTTCAAGCCTGTTTTCTCAACTCGCTGTTTTCTGCAAGACATTACTTAACTGAACAACCAGTATGTAAATTTGAAGCTACCGAAACCGAAAATTCAATGGCAGTCCCTCAGTCAAATTTAGTCACATATAGTGTGAGAGAGAGAGAGCGAGACTTACATTCCAACGAATGAACAATTACACACAGCGTGGAAAATGCCTCGCAAGGCCCGAAACGCTACACATCAATCTTGCATACTCTTAGTGATGCACTAAGGCAGCACCTCCTCCCTTAACTGTTGGACTGCGCCTGTCGTTCCCAGGACACCTTGCCAACACAAACTCTCTCTCTCTCTCCCACATTGCGTGCAGTACGGGGGGAATGTTTGCTTCAGCCGCTCACAGGGAAATGTTTCTCCCAGCTGCCCCATTGGTCACGCTGAAATTCACATCGGTGCATGTGCAGAATGGATTTAATGTGGCCGCAAAAGCCTTGAAACTACATATGAAGGCAATGTCGCTGCTAATATACGTCACGCCCAGCTGTCAACATATTGCGTTCCTGAGATTCCTCATTGACGTAATCTCAGCTGGTGGTGACTCGACTCGTACTAACCACGAAACATTAAATATCAATAAAATAAAAATAAACGTAATTAACATTCAGTTTCTGTTGTGCGACGGGCAGATGCAGCCATCCGCCTACCCGGAAATGTAGTCTCTGGGTTGTTTGACTAATTTCTAACGCTTATTTTGTTACTCTTTGGGTATATTTGTACATTTCCACCTTCAGTCGATGCTTCATATCCATATGAGTGAAAAGGCCGGGATGATCGGTTTATTTTTCAAACACAGTTCTTATATGAAGAGGTCTAAAATCCCCCTATGGGGATTTCAATGCAAATAGAAAATACATGAACCTGGGGACTGACGCCCTCTACAGACAGTGACGTCAGGACTTCGGTGCTCTATTGCCGCTCCGTACCGCGGCAGTGTCGGTCCGTTCGCCGGCCGCAAGTCCAGACGCCGTAACTGCCAATAACAGCTGCGGCACCTGCCAGGGATATAGGGGGGATTATGAGTGACACTCCACTTTCGCTCCGTTCCGTGGCAGTGCCGGTCTGTTCAGCAGCCGACACCACATAACAGCCCGACATGCGATGCCTGTTAAAAATCAGCCGGCCAGCCTGTCTTCCCTGTGAGGTTATAGGGTTACGGTCTGGGCCTGGGGTAGGTTGTCTGGGCCTGGGGTAGGTTGTCGGGGCCTGGGGTAGGGTGTCTGGCCTGGGGTAGGGTGTCTGGCCTGGGGTAGGGTGTCTGGGCCTGGGGTAGGTTGTCTGGGCCTGGGGTAGGGTGTCTGGGCCTGGGGTAGGGTGTCGGCCTGCTGCCGCTGGTAACGGAAAAAGCACTCTCTCTCTCTCTCTCTCTCTCTCTCTCTCTGCATGTGCCACATTGCCACAATACTCGCCGGCACCCCACGCTATAGACCGATTCCGTAGCTGGTCTCATGGTCGCAGCCTACGTATTTCCTGTAGGCGGACTCGACGTAGCTGCGGGGATAAAACCCTCACCAGGCGCACCTCTTCCACTACAGTGAACGGCAGAGTGACTGATGTTAGTTTGCCTCAAACTTTACTCCTTTACCTGCTTTTTTACTAACACTAACATTACAAAGATGCCCAGAACATCGAGATGAACCTGTGTAGTTTATGGCTGCTCCAACAGTAGTGGCAACATAAAAAATGAAATAAAACGGAATGTCTAATATCCACCGCGGTGGCTGAGACCAGAGCCATTGAGTAATGGTTGAGACGAAGCAGTGAAAGATACATAACGCCAGTGTACTTTATACCTCATACTTTAAATGCTTAGTATGAGGTATAAAATACAGCAGCCTTGTGTTCATAAAACAGAAAGATTTGGTATTGGGTAAGACTGGCGATATGTATCTTTCCCTGCTTCGTCTCAACCATTACTCAATGGCTCTGGTCTCAGCCACCACGGTGGATATTAGACATTCCGTTTTCTTTTATTTTTTATGTTGCCACTACTGTTGGAGCAGCCATAAACTACACAGGTTCATCTCGATGTTCTGGGCATCTTTGTAATGTTAGTGTTAGTAAAAAAGCAGGTAAAGGAGTAAAGTTTGAGGCAAACTAACATCAGTCACTCTGCCGTTCACTGTAGTGGAAGAGGTGCGCCTGGTGAGGGTTTTATCCCCGCAGCTACGTCGAGTCCGCCTACAGGAAATACGTAGGCTGCGACCATGAGACCAGCTACGGAATCGGTCTATACCCCCACACCCATAAAAGGGATACATTTCAACACTCTTGGAGTTAAATGAACACTCTTAACACAAATACCTGGTTGTCGCTCATTTGGTCAACCTATTGGTAGGAGACGCAACTGTCACAGTGCAACAAATGGAAGCAGCTTTAAATGAAAGACACTTTGACTGAAGGATAAAGAACTGCTTCCTGGTTACAGTATGTCCTGCAAGAGAGCCCAATATAACACCCTGTGAACACATGTGTGGTTGAGGAGCAAAACTGTGCCCCAACAAACAGGAAATTCATCTCTGGCCTGTCACAGGCACAAGGGCCTATATATAAATTGTTCTCATATGAGGTAAGTTTGAGCATTTCAAGACGTTTTCAGGCTCTCAACAAGTAAACATATTGCGTGTGTGTGTGTGGGGGGGGTTGCGCATGTTTTGTGTGTGCATATAATACATGCATCCCAGCAGGGAACACACATGAACGCTACAATTGAGCGCGGGAAGTGTTAACAGAGGGTGAGCGGGTGAAGAGGGGGGAGGCATGTTCTTTGACGATGTGTCAGATGGAGACCAGATTGACGGAGAATGTACGGCAGGGACCTTTAGGTTGGGCATCTCAATCAACCTCATCTCTCTGTCTCCAATTAAAGGCGGTTGAGTGGCAACTTAAGCGGTTGGCTCATCAGAGACAGCTGGCAGCTGCACTCACAGTCCACAGTTCTATCTCACCCACACATTGTAAAAAACTTTGCTGAAACACTATTGATCTTTCTCAGTGACGTACAGCTCTAAAAATATCCCTAAAGACAGGAAAGGAAAATGGAAGAAGGAAAAAAAAATCCTACTCCGCTATCAGATTTAAATAGGAAGGAATCTGCAGAACTGAGATATATACTATGAGTTTAAATGCTGAAATTGCATCTACTGTATATCCAAACCTTATATCTCTTTCCCCCACACGACTATAGCTATTCTGTCCTCCTTAAGAACCTAAAATGAAATCTCTACCCCTGAAATGACAACTTGGCATTCTCATTCTGTGATGTAGATAGGATGAGAGAGCCCTATCTGTGTTTTGACAGGCGACGCATATTCTCTCAGTCAGTATAGTGTGGCTCAACACATTGTGACATACTATCTAGGCAATGGCACTTTAATCACAACCCTATAGACTAGGAAACCATATATAAGAGTCGACAGAATCAAACACTGGAAGTGGGAGGATGCAAGCCCCCCTAGCAGCAGGTGGCTGAATAGCAATAGAAAAATAAATAAATAAAAAAGCAAAAAATAAAACATATACTGTATGTACTACTCAGGACTGGAGACATCAGTTCTATTTCTATGATGCCCTGAACTTAGTCGAACCTGAGTTAAGACTAAGATTTGACCCAGAGGGGACAAGAGCATAGCTGCCCAGAGAGAGATGCTGCTGCATGCCTGTTTCTGTTGTACTGTTCATATAGTCATGGGACAAAGGGATCAATCAAATCTGGGAATACATTTCTTACCAAGACATTTCTTCACCAATGTGTTTTTAAGGGTGTCTACTAACACATCCCACATTGTTTTCTATTCAACCACCCTAGGGGAATTTTTGACAGCTGCTGAAAGTTGGGGTACCATCAACAACCAATATATGGCAAAATGTTCATTATACTTTAAGTATCATGTGACGTGTCAAACAAGGGGGTTTTCATGATTCTGAACCCATTCCAAGCATTAGTTTTGCACGAAAAACACTCCTTGGGCTAAATTCAGCCGTTTATGGCCATGACAATGCAGGTCCAGGTCTGGGACAAATCTGTTGTTTCTTTTTAATTATTTTAAAACGGCGACTTAAACGCATTAAACAAATAGCGGGTTTAACGTGTTACGCACGGTGGAACCCTGGATTAAACAATTTAAAGCCCTGAAAGTGTTAAGATAGCCTGCCTGTCAAGTGTCATGTCGATCAGTCACAGTACCAGTGGTGGGAGGAAAAGAGCAGCCATCCACATGCACAGATGACCGATCACTCCCACAGGGACACTTATAAGGAGCAGTATGGGTTGGCGCCCCAGCCTGCATCCTCCGTAAGGAGGAAGCCCAAAAACCTAGCTTCAGTGAGGCCTTTAGGAGGGCCATTCGAGCCGCAAGCAGAGCCTGCAGTGCCACCGTTGCCCAGGTGGAGCCTGCGGAACCAATGTGGCTCATGAATCTGAATGAAGTGTCTGGTGCTGGGAGTCTGGTGCAACGCACAGGTCCTGCAGAGCCTGGTGAGAGCAGGGGTGGACCTGGTGAGACGTAGGAGGGGCTCGGACAGGAGTCAACCCACAGAGCCTATAGTCCCTCCACATGCCAGAATGGTGCCTCCCAGACAGTCCCGGCAGAGTAGTTCCAGAGTAGTTCCAACGGATTGTGTGGCCCTGGTCTTTCCCTAGTGGGTCTGATTGAGGGTAGCTACTGGGACGTAAGTCGGGACTTGATCACCCCGGCTGGGTCACCTGAGTGAGGGGCATGATGTTCGCGAGACCCGAAACCTCCAATGACCTTGGGATACATCACTGAGGATACGTCCCAGGTGCATCCATGCAATGTATTTTTGTTCCAAAGTTATAATATATATTTTTATATATTTTTTTATCCGACGGTTTTGTAACCCATTTTTCACCCCTGTGTCAATCATCTAATGTGATCCTGGGCTCTACACACCCTCCACCAACCTAGTCCCGATATGTGGGGGACAAGGGGAGAGCAACGGACTTGAACTCATGCTTCCTTCATGCCTGAGTGTCCAAGTTGCTCCTTTACACCTGACAGAGGGGAGTTTCCCTGGTTGGACGTAGCGCGTGGAAGGAACATGTTATTCCAACCAGTTCCTTTCCCCTCCATCAGGCGCCCCGGCTGGCCAGGGGGAGGCAGTTTAAGTTATTATATTTGATTAAGTTATTAAATAACTTGGTGAGTTGGGTGAGTGATGACAATCACTTCCCGACCCAGATTTTTCCTGCCTGTCCGGGGAATCGAGCTTTATCACCGCTTTATATGTCAAAGAACGTTAGAGGTTGATAAAAATAAAACAGTGGAGATCCAGCCAGATGGTAAAATGCTTCAGCAAGCATTGCCATAGGACTGAGGCGGTGTAAAACACTTTAGTCCTCGTCAGACTTTCTTCGGTTTGGCAAGCACTTTCAAAGCTGACGAAAAGGTTTGGGGTTGTATATAGACTACTAAAAACTGTCTGGGCTGTTCAGAAAAGCCCAAGTAGACGATAAAATGACCCCAAACATGTGTGAAAGTGAATTATCTCCTTAAATGGCGGAAGAAAAAGAGGAGATGTGAAAATGAGCAATAGTGGATAGGCTACAACCCGCGCACATGCACACACACAATCGCACGCACACAAACACAACCCCCATTTAATTCCCAATGTCCACATGTTAGCATTGGAGAAGCATGCAGACAGCTGTAGCCATGGGTTAAAATCACCAATTAGCTGAAGTTAATGAGGCATCGTTAGTCTCCACAGACAGAGTGGCTTTACCCTCACACTCCCTCTCATGACTTCCTGTAATGTTAATTCTTCTGATGCACTGCATGGAGCAAACGTGCGTGTGCGCGTGCGCGTGTGCGTGTTGCATATACCAGTCACTTATGTGTTGGTTTTGCCCTAAAATGTCACAACAGCAGGGTTGATTTTCAAACAGATTTTCGCTCTGCAAAGGAAAGTATAGTGAGGAGCCAGAGGTTTATATTGCTCTCTGTATCTCTGCAAACTAAAGACACTGTGTCTCTTGAGGAGAAGACAAACGCTAACCGGTGTTCAGGAGGGAGCATGACTATTTTCAGCGGCACTGACTTAAGTGTGTTTTGTTTGCACAATAACACCCCTCTACTTAGTCTACTGCTTTCATTTATTTATATGACAACTTCTCTGTAAAAACAACCCCTTCTCCCCCCCCATTCTTTCTCCGAGACCCCTACAGAGACTCGTTTGCACTCTCTCCGCCCTGCCATCTCTCCTGAAACGCACACATCAATGGTGCCGCATGTCGACGCACTTCTACCCCCCTCGAGCAGCTTAGTATTTTCCATCAGCTAAAGCTGTGTTTCTCCCATTTCTCCCAGAGTGCTTTCATTATTCATAGCAATGGCCACCAAAATAGCCCGGGGGATTGATGCACCCATAGCCTGGCCTCTCTCCCTCTCTGTTGCTCTCCTTCACACCATGTGACCTCGGATATTTTGGGCCACTGATCAGCCTAAATCTTTAATAGCGCCACTATCATTTTCCCAACCAGGGGAGAGCAAATTGGAATGCAAAACATTTGAGAGAGAGGATGGAGAGGGTCAGAGAGCAACAGACAGACAGACAGACTTTGATTCTACGATCTATAAGGTTCAAGAGTTATAGTCGGCTAAAATGCACATGCAGCCTGGTATAGCGCCATCATGGGGCTGATTGATTGAGGCAGAACCGGGATGAATGGCTCGTCTGAGGACGAGAGAGAGAGAGAGAGAGAGAGAGAGAGAGAGGCTGATTTGGGGAGTGTCTTCCTTGGCAGTGTGCACAAAAGATTTCATTCAAATTGGTCCAGCAGTTTCTCCGAGATGAGCGTCTCACACATAGCCAGGGGCAAAAACATAAGTTTTGCCTCCCGGCCTTGCTGCCTGGCAGAGATGAAAACAGTGTTGTATCGATAGGCCCCATGCATACACACATAATCATGCCCAAATGACATACAGTAACAGACCCATGCCCAAATGACAATGGCGGGCATTTTTGCCCAAAGTTTTATTTTAATTGTATTACTGATATGATGCTTGGGATGAACAGTTAATGTAAGCACAGCATGCATGTGACTTAATAGAGGGTGAATAATAGCAGCACAATGTTGGCTGTATTGACATTAAAGTGAGCAGAGAGAAGGAGGATGTTTTTTCATAAGAACTCAAAGAACATCATGTTTGATGTTCAGGCCCTGTGCATAATAAACATGTAGAATGTAGATGTTACTTACGTCTGAATCAACAAACAGTTTTTTTCTACTGCATGGTTACTGCAGTAGATTTACATAATACATTATGGGGGGGGGGGGGGGGTGCTTAGGGAGCCGCCGAGACAATGGAAAGAGGTCATTTACTGTTGCTCTCACTAAATCTAAGTCCCCGGCCCCACCCAAAAACGGAAATAAAAGTGATGCCACGCTAAAGGCAAAGAGAAAAATAGAGGAAGGCCAGAAATAAACAAATGACATCATTTAGCAGATTAAAGAGAGAAATTAAGCAAAGTGAGAGAGAAAACAGCTGCAGAGGATTAATACGTCAAGGATGTGGAGAGGAGAAGGCAGAAAGACCCCCCCCCCCCTCCTGGAAGCTAAAGAGGATGCTAAATGCACCTGTGAGCCTCCGAAAATCACAATGATGTTTTTGTCTTTGAATTCCATGAGATATTTATAACCAGTTTGTCAAAAAGGTTCCACAACAACGCATACCGGTTAATTAGATACTCACTATTCTGTACAATTCAATAAAGTGGCTGCCATGACACTTGAGCTAATGTGTTTCTTTCTTTGGTTCCACATGGACAACAAACACCTCCCTAATAATTATGGTCATTTATTACCCTCATGAGTCACGTGTTTTTGTTTCAGTGCACACAATGCCTTTTTTTGTGAGTGCACAAATTTACATGTATTGCATTAGGAGTGACCAGAGAATATGCACTTATTTTTGCTATAGAGCGTCGCATTCCCGCCCCCTTTCATGACGACGCCAGGCCCAGGAAATGATTCCCAATGCATTTTTCCCATAGACATTTCTATGGGAACATAGCGGACAATGCCAATTCGAGTCCAAATCATGACAACAAGACAATATTTTGGACCAAACAAATAATTACAAAGCAGAAAAACGACAAAAAAAGTGTTGTAACCTGCCGTTATTTTCTTCTAATTCTTTGTTAGAAACTTAGAAGAAGTTTCAGAGTGGTGAAGGGATAAAATAACTGCCCACCACTGTGGAGATGATACACACACACACACCCTGGCCCCGCCTCTCCTTTTTAAGTTATCAACATTCATTGATTGAACTGCAAATTGTTGATGTTACTGTTTTTGTATACTAGATGTTGAATGTGCAGACGGACCACAATGGAAACAAGTCTTTGGCATGAATGGATATAGGCAAAGCAAAAAGAAAAGGTTCATTCTCAGCAGGGATTATTTGCTTTTCAATTTTCTCTGGTATACGCCTGATTTCTAGGTGTGCGAAAGCTTTTTCCTCCAATTTTCTCTGGTAAAAACATAGCACATACTGGACTCGGCTCTGTACTCGGCTCTGTACGAGGCTAGCCATTTTTAACCCATTTTGGCGCCGGGAACCCCTTTTGGTGTTTCATTATGTTATACTTTAGCTATTGAAAAATAGCAGATCTACAAGCTCATAGCGCGGCACCAAGTGCCGCGCTACGAGCTTGTAGGTCTGCTATTTTTGAAAAAACGTGAAAATGTAGGGTCAGTCTGTGTGTTTGTCTAGTGGTACAGGTATGCCAATGCCAGTCAGAGTCTAGCAGTAGAGATATATGCATGCCAGTCAGAGTCTAGCAGTAGAGATTATGCATGCCAGTCAGAGTCTATAGCAGTAGAGATATATGCATGCCAGTCAGAGTCTAGCAGTAGAGATATATGCATGCCAGTCAGAGTCTAGCAGTAGAGATATATGCATGACAGTCAGAGTCTAGCAGTAGAGATATATGCATGCCAGTCAGAGTCTATAGCAGTAGAGAATGATATATGCATGCCAGTCAGAGTCTAGCAGTAGAGATATATGCATGCCAGTCAGAGTCTAGCAGTAGATAGAGATATATGCATGCCAGTCAGAGTCTAGCAGTAGATAGAGATATATGCATGCCAGTCAGAGTCTAGCAGTAGAGATATATGCATGCCAGTCAGAGTCTAGCAGTAGATAGAGATATATGCATGCCAGTCAGAGCAATTTTGCTCTCAGAGCAAATAAGTGGTAATTGAATTTGCCCAGATGAGGCAGACGGTGCTGGGCGGCAGCAGAGCCATAGAGTGAGACAGAGTTACGCAAACTCCGTTCACTTCATGGGGCCTGCAGTCCAATGGCGGCTCTCCTACGTACTGTAGACTTCTATTGAATGGGGACAAGCGGAAGTTTACGGAATACATTGGAGTCTATGGGCTCACGCGAGTACATGAACCACGTGACCGGGCTGTTTTCTGCCCCCTCAATATCGCAACTCTTCTATTAGATGGCTCTGGGCGGCAGAACCTGTATAGCATTATGTTTATGTTTATTGAAGGATCCCCATTAGAGACACATGACTGAGCCTCTAGTCTTCATGGGGTCCTGAATAAAACAAATACAATACAAATGTATGATAGGTGTGATAAACTAAATAAAAAACAGAACAAAATAAAAACAAATACAAGGAACAAATTCACATTATAAAAGCAAAAGAACTTAGCATTGAGCCGCCGATGGCCTAGTGCAGTGGTTCCCAAACTTTGTCCATGTCAA
This sequence comes from Protomyctophum parallelum, assembly GCF_964188405.1. Lineage (NCBI taxonomy): Eukaryota > Metazoa > Chordata > Actinopteri > Myctophiformes > Myctophidae > Protomyctophum > Protomyctophum parallelum. Next base: position 16,660,247 of record NC_139716.1, on the reverse strand, counting down.
GGACCCCCAGTTTGATGTGCATTAGTTTAAGGACCTTTCTATCTATGGGACCCCCAATTTATATTGTAAATTCAATGTTATTTGAACTTATTCACTTATTTTAAGAGTGTACAAATGACGGGTCCATTTGGTTCAATTTGTACACTCTCAGAGTTACAGACCCATAATGGTCCATTTGGTTCCAAACTATCATTTAGCTGGGAACCCCCTGGAACTCCCTCAGGTACCCCTGGGGGTCCCTGGACCACACTTTGGGAACCACTGGCCTAGTGGACAAGGCCCATACCACCTATAGGCAGCTATAGGCTCTAATGCAGTCTGACGGCAAGTCGAGTGTTCGATTCCCGAGCATGACACCCTTTTGCTGCGTCCTTGTTTCCTGTCAATCTACAATGTACTATCCAAATAATAAAAGCATATGAATATAAATCCCCCAAAAAAATAACGTGAAGCATTAAAATTATCACTGTCTGGGCCCAGAATGGAGATCTAATCTCTACTGTAAGCTTACACACACACACACACACTCACACACACACACACACACACACACACACACACACACAAACACACACGGAGATCGGATCATAGTGTAAATTGAGAGATCCATCACACAGAGAGATGCAGAGCGGGAGAGGGTTGAGAGAGGGCAGATGGAGAAAAAAGATAGCCGAGATAGACAGATCCTCAAATATAGCCACAGATAATACAATATGGAGAGACACTGAACAAGAATGGAGAGAGAGAGAGAGAATTCAAATTCTTCTTGTCAGCCCTGAGCTCTGAACCGTTGTCTAACAAGGCTGAATCTGTGAGCGGTCCAGGTCCCCTGGCGTCCCTCTTTTAAATGTACAGCACAGTACGGACTCTTCTGCACACATAATCAATGTGTTGCCGTCATGATACTAATGGCACATAATGCTAATGTTCAGTCCTGAATACACATGGTGGTATGTGGCCGCGGCGCGTACTCGTCTCACACACATACAGTACCTGGCTGCATTAGCACATTTTGACCCGAGGACAATTCTACAAATGCCTTCTAAATCCTGACCCATGTTTCTATGTCAGTCGTTCTCAAACATTTTCATGTCAAGGACCCCCAAAAATATATGTTATTGGCCGCCGACCCCCATCTGAAAATATGTTGTTCCAGGGATTTGAGTTAAAAATGTTTGCTCTGAAATAATATATTCAAACATTTGGGCCACATTCTCACGATTTTTCAAAAATAGCAGACCTTACAAGCTCGTAGAGCGGCACTCGGTGCCACGCTATGAGCTTGTAGATCTGCTATTTTTCAACAGCTAAAGTATAACATAATGCTTAAAACACCAAAAGGGGTTCCCGCCCAGAATTTAATTAAATTATTCAAATCAAATTAATTGAAATCCATGTGTAACTTGGCGGTAAAGGTTAAAGGGATAGTTCAGATGTATTTTTTAACTATTTTTTGGGCGTAGTGATATGGACACAAAAAACATAGTTCTGTGTGATAGAGGGGTCAAAAATGAACGAAAGTTGCAATAATATTTTAGAAATAGGTCAACAATACAAATTACAAAATTGTCTTTTGTGGATTAATTAACTTTTAATGCGTGGCCCCCTGTGCCCCCCACAAAATGACCGGAATTACTTAATATTGACAAAAGTATTTCATACAGCTTAAGTTTAAAAAATCTGAACTATCCCTTTAAAGTAGCCAACTATGACACCCAGGGGATTGCACCCTAGCTTTTTAGTAGCCTAATCCAAAGTAAACCACCCGAGTACAAAGATAACTCCTCACATAAGTTTGTTTTACATTTAGAATTAGGCAGAAACGCGTTTTACAAGCCACCTAGCTGCTAAAGAACAGATCAAGAACGTATTTGTGATGATGCATTATTACTAACAACACAAACCATGCTGAAGCCCAACAGGCCAACTTGTTTGAGGAAATACTTGGGAGCACTTGAATTCTAGGAGAACCTAATGTAGCCATTAGTGTGTGCTGCTTAAATATGGCAGGCAATCAGTCCACTGATTAGTGGGAGGGCATATGGGCTACACAATGCAACATGATGAATACATAATGCAGGGTTCCCCAATACATTTTCCTCAAGGGCCATATTTTGACTACGGTACCAGGCGGTGGGCCGAGTCGGCACGCGCGAGGTCGAGGTCTTGCCCTGAAATTAATGTTCAGGGCAAGACCCCATTTGAAAAGGACCCCCAGTTTGACATGCAGAGGCTACTGACCCCAATTTTATGCCATTTATATCTGGGAACCCCCCCCGTCCCCCGTCCCCCCAAAAAAAGGTTTTTTTTTTGGGGGGGGGGGGGTTTGGGAATTCTTCAGTGGGCCACAAGGGGGCGCTCCGCGGGCCGCAGATGGCCCGCGGGCAACTAATTGGGGAACCCTGACATAATGCATGACAGTATTGTCATGTCCTTGAGCTTCTCACCCAGAATGCTGACACAGCTGCCAAGGCAGGGAACCAAGAGTAGCCTACAGATCGAACAGACATATCACAAAAATTTAAATTTTAGCAACTGTGTACGGTGAACGGTGTTTTTAAGTCCATGTGACGTCCATTAATATGCATTGTCCTGTCCAAATAAACAAATAAAGTAAAAGACCATTAGCCTCGAAATTTCACACCTTTGACCTCTTTCCCCTCCATAAACAAGAGGGCCTCAGGGAACATAGAAAACATGAACTATTGTGCACCATTTACCATGTCATACAGCAATACAGTTAATATGGCCATATACGTTGTAATGTTATTGTCTATATGGTTGTATCTTGACTCATGTTTTAGGTGGGAAACTCTTATCTCTGCAAACGAAAGGAGTGAATGACTACATTCTTGTGTGTGCACTGAGCACGTGTGTGCACGACGCACGTGTCTGTGTGAAGTGTTTTTCATACACTAATATGAACAAAATAACATAAATAATTAGATTTTCATTATAGTTATTAAACACAGCACTCACTCACTCACTCACTCACTCACTCACACACTCACACACACAATGTACTTTAATGAATAGAGCTTGGTCTTAATTTGATGGATTGTAATATTCAAATAGACCAGACATTCATGTTCCAAATGCATTCCAAAATGTCACTTGTCACCCTCCGCTGCAAAGAACATGACATGCAATAATGACATCTAAGCAGTTTAGCCAGAAGGGAGGACTTTCATATTCAGCATGAAATGACTTACGAGAGTATCTGACGCTCCAATGCACTCGCTATGAAATGAAGTGTCTTAATTGCTAAATTCAATTTGCGTCACATCGGTAGCTTTGAACCAGTGCAAGAAGAGCCAGACATGGCCGGGTCGTGAGAAGTTCTGAAAGGGTGTACTCTTACAGAGGTATAATGTGGAAAATTGCTAAATTCATGCTTCATTTGACAATTAATGAGTAAAGTAATTAACCTATGCAAGACTCAGTGGTGATTAGTCTTGTAATTAGAGTACTGGCAGTTACAGTATAGCCTACTTTATCGCAGGGATTCTCAACAATTATCATTACAAGGACCCTCATTTGATATGCATCAGACCACACCCCCAAGATTCATTTGATATGCATCAGACCACACCCCCAAGATTCATTTGATATGCATCAGACCACACCCCCAAGATTTATTTGATATGCATCAGACCACACCCCCAAGATTCATTTGATATGCATCAGACCACACCCCCAAGATTCATTTGATATGCATCAGACCACACCCCCAAGGTTCATTTGATATGCATCAGACCACACCCCCAAGATTCATTTGATATGCATCAGACCACACCCCCAAGATTCATTTGATATGCATCAGACCACACCCCCAAGATTATTAACTGTGGGACCCCAACCAGAGAAGAGGTTCGGGCCACTAGCGGCCCTCACACCTACTGACTGGTTTGCGCCTGATACCACCATGACGGCACATTGAGGTTCATCATCTTCACCTATATTTATATACTCGAGAGTACAGTTGAGGGAAGGCCGTCATTTTCAATGTAGCCGACGTTACAATACACACTCAAAAATCTCTCCCAGTGTGTGTGTGAGGGTGTGCGCGCGCGCACGGTTGCTCACGTGCGTGCGCATACTGTATCGGTGTAACTCTGTTGATTACAGCTGAAATGCATTCATTTTTCACTCAGTTGGAGACTCAACTTTCATATTTCTCCATTTTTTATTAAACAAACACTTTGCAGATTGAAAGAGGATAATTAAAGGTTGCCCTATACAGCTGCAATGTTGGTGAGTTTAACGTTGTCTAATACAAGCCGATCTGAAATTCGATTTGGATCAATGGGCTGTCAATGGAGGGTATTGCAACTCTAGATTAATCTCATTATAAGCACCACAGTGCACGGCGGACACACTTCAACTAATGGACTAAAATGTTTATAAGAATTGGCACGGCGGCCAAACAGTTCAAAGTACAAGCACTATTTACACCAGGCCATGATAATTTAGTACAATTTCAATTTAAACTTAAATTGAATAACATCACATTCTTGCAGGAAGTGATAGTAACAGTAGGCCTACCTGTTTTTGGGCAGCTGTTGATGATTTCACCAGAGGGCCAGCATATGAGACTTAGAAAGAATACAATACAATTAACTACTCACCTAATGCTGCGGCGGTTCCATGTCTAACATACTTCCAAAGTGTGTACATTGTTTAAGTCACAGATGCATGGTTTCCATATGAAATGTGGCTAAAAGCTTGTGTTTAGTCTGGGTTCTTGTTTACTACTTGGTATACCTTGTCATGGCAGCTTGGCTACAACTGAAACAGACTTCCTCTTCCTCCTTCTCTTCAAAATAAGAGCCACTTTGATTAGTCAACACTCATTTTACAGGAGCACTTTTTTACTACATTTAAATTTTTTATACCTGCACACCTCCTTTGAGCACCTGGTTGCTTCCTTGCCTCTGACTCGTTTTACAGGACGTAGCAATGAATAATAATAATAATAAGGGTAATAATAATAATAATCATTATAATAATAATCTATATAGATCTATGTCTATATAGGAATCATTAAGGGAACCGTTAGGAACTGGAACAAGAGCAATTCATTGATATGATAAATACGAAAATGTACTTTTACTCAGTGTACTTAAGTACATTTAAAAGCAAGTACTTTTTTTACTCTTACTTAAGTAACATTTTGACTGAGCTATAATTTCACTTGTGGTGGAGTAGATTTGACCACGCCGTAATTGTACTCTTACTCAGTACTGGGGTGGAGTACTCTGTCCACCTCTGCGTAGCACCCTTAAAGGAGCATTCCACTCATTTTCAACATTTTACTATGTCATTAATATACCTTAGAGCTGTTGTGTGGAAATAATAATAAAAATTCCCCCCCATTCTTTGTTTCCTAGAACTGGAGGTATGCAAACAATCATGGTGAATCACATCTTGGTGACATCATCAAGATGTGATTCACCATGCTAATGACTTTGTTCTAGGAAACACAGATTTTTATTATTTCCACACAACAGCTAAGGTATATTAATGACATAGTAAAATGTTGAAAATGAGTGGTATTCCCCTTTAATGCTTTGAATGGGCCCGCTGTCTGCTGCTCAAACCAAGAGGCAGAGTTTGCAAAGTGTGATCAAGTAATAAGGTCTGACTGTGACTGTGTGATCGTGATCATCTGACAGCTGGAAGGCCGGGCTCCCATGGAGTCCCATGAGGCCAGGGAGCGGCCGTACCCCCCAGCTCCCCCTACTAACGGACCACCCCTAGCTGGGCCAAACATTAAGCACTCGTGTACCAAACCTCCCCCAACCTCCTCCCCTGTAAAGTTTTAAAACACACCATGCACCTGTTTGTTTGTCATGCTTCTTCTTTGACAGAGGGCGAAGAAGGGCTCTCTGGGCAAGGATGCTACTTTAATTAACACAAGAACAGTGCGTTCCATCAGCTGACATGGTGCAGAACCTCCTTCAGCCCATTATGCCATCTCAGTTTTCATGACCTAAGAATGTAAACAGAGTGCTGGGTGGCACTTTTCCTGTGCATTCGCTTTTAACACTTGCAGTAGGCACTTATTTTCCAGCCTATAGGTTGGACAATTCAGCTCCACACACCTGTATACTGTACAGTATGTGTCGTGTGAGGCCTCATTCACACGTATCAAACACAATCAAACAAATGTTTGGTAATAGTTTTTGTTTTTTTAGGCCACTACTGTACTTTAGTTTGAATTAAATGTACTCATTCTGCATACTGTTTATAAATCAATACATTGAAACTGGGACTCAGCTGTTTTAAATTACCGCAATGTTGTTATTCAATTGAGCCAATTACACGTATATAATTGCATTTCTGTTATGCTAAAGTGGCTTACATTTATTTAAATTGCCTTTTGTACATGCTTTTTTTTAAATAAACAAAACAAAAGGAAGTTCACATTGGTGCTGCATTATTTCATAGGCCAGTGGTCTACTTCAACAGGACAATAGGAGCGCCACCAACAGGTGGATTTTTGAAAATGACTCAAATCATGAAGGCAGTGTGCAATTTACGTGGAATCTTTCACAGACTTTCATACTAGGCAGAGGAATATATCCCACCCTTTTCACATTGGCCAGTTACAGCGCCACCAACAGGTGGATCTGTTGTTGTTGACGCCCCCTTGGGCCCCCTCAACTCTCACTATAACTAGACACTTTACCTCCCCCCCCCCCCTCTCCCTCTCTCTCTCTCTCTCTCTCTCTCTGTTTAAAAGTACAGGAAAAATCTCAAAGTACAGGTGAAAATATAGTACAGGTATAGTACAGCTCCGTGGATATACACGGCTTGGCAAGCCTGGATCTACAAGCTCCAAGTGTTGCGTACACATGCAGTGCGTTGTGAGCTTGCAGATCGTCGGTGCCCCACTCACCATGAATCCACGCAGAGGTCCTCACAAGTATAGGTAAAACACTGCCACTGCCAGTGCTCAGCCAATGGCCCGTTGCAAATTTAGTTGAGACTTTACTTGTGCGATATTCAGATAATCTTCAACCGATTGTTATAATTAACTTAATAATAAGTGGTATATATTCTGTGAAGTTAATATTTTCATTGGGTGTAGGCTAACTATATGAGTAATTCTTCCACATTACTATACATTAAAGGAATACAAGATATACAAACACTCAACTATTTCACAGGTCCAATTCAAACCTAATATAATACAGACAGGAACAAACACCCCTCCTCCTCTACAGTACTTGGCACCCTCCAATCTAGAGAGGAGTGCCAGCACTGCAGAGGGGAGACAGCTGACAAACATACCAATGCAACTTCAGTGTCAATAAATACAAATAAACATTTAAAAATCTTTCAACCATTGTGTTAATTACAAAAAATGTCATGTGTACATATATAAAACCGTTACTTCCAGTCCAGCTGTTTGTCAATTGATCAAGTTGACTTAACTGTGTGTCTATTTGCAAGGTCCTTGATATTGTCTAAGGGCACGGGCTGCCCCGTGACAGATCCCATCTCTCACACGTTACAATTCTGGAAATTCCTGGAATAGTGGAATACAACAGGAAAAAAGGTTTCAGCACCACGGAGAGCGCTCTCCGCACTGACAAGGTGCAGCGGTATAAAGCGGACAGATAGACTGATGATCCACAAACAGCATTTTTGCAAGTTGGAACACTAAGGACTCCTTAAAAACAGACCCTGATTGACAGGAGTTAACTTGCTAGGTCCCTGTTGTATAGTGGTCAGATAGACGTTTTGCCTTTTCATATAGCTCATCGTGGCCTGCATGCTGGAGGGTCATGGGGTGCAGAGCCTCAAACATGAGAGAGGTCTCGCGCAAACTAATGAATCTTTGGGACAGCAGTCTTATGTCTTATGTGTCTTATGAGGTTTCACACACTGTGTATACCTCTAATCAGATGAGCCGCTTAGTAAATTGCACACTGCAGGACACACAGACAATGCACCACCGTATTATAGAAGTGTACCCCAACATAACCCACATATCCCACCACATTGTATAGTTCAACCTTCCAGCTGATTCTCCATGTGACTCACGGCACATGCAACCACTAGAACTTGAAGCTGTATTGTACGATACATGGCTACGATTATTCGCGGTTATGAATTGCAAGTACTAAAAATATATACTGTGACCTGTGGCATCTCCCCAGCACAGTACCCCCAAACGTACCCTATCAAAGCACATCACACATTGGCAGCCAAAGTGAGGCAGATCAAACTGTAGTTTGACAAATATTAATTTTGTTCACGTAAAGCGTCCTTGGGTTGGGTTACACATGGGTATCATGGAAGTCGCTATGTAAATTAGAGTTATTATTATTTAAATACCACTGTTTTCATGCAGTGTATTGTCATGTCACGTAAAGAGATCAGATCTCTTGTGTGTGTGTGTGTGGGTGTGTGTGGGTGTGTGTGTGTGTGTGTGTGGGTGTGTGTGTGTGTGTGGGTGTGTGTGGGTGTGTGTGTGCCTGCGTGCCAAATGTCATATCCCTTCTACAGTGGGTGATAAAGCTGGTGATGGTGAAGATGGGTCTTAACAGTGAGTGCTTTGGTTGTTTGATCCCTCTTTTCCTTCCTTAAGGACCATGTTTATAGGCTTCTGCAGGTTTTTGAGTCAAGAAAAGTAAAGTAATTCAGGCGTCACATTGGTTTAAGGTTCTGGTCTGTTCTCGTTGTGGGTTTCTTGTCCTACTCTTTAGTGTGCACTATCTCTCCATAAATAGGTTTATAGTTTACATTTAAAGTTGAAGGGAGCTCTCAGTGAAAGAATTTGTAGTAGCTGGAATGTGTCCTCATTTAACCCACCTGAATTTATTAGGAGCTAGTGGTGGGCAACTACTGAGCAGAACGCTGATAGGGAAGGGGTCCAGGGATCAGTGTCTTCATGCTGAAGGACACTTTTCTTTGATCCGGAAACCTTCAGATAACCCAGTTATAACTGCTCAACATCCTGAGCCACTGCCCCAGTGTCAAGGATTTAGTGAAAATCCTGTTTCATTTCAGTTTTAATAGACAGTATACACACTTACACAGTGTAAAAATGTGTCATGATTGACAGTTTAATTTCAGTCTGTATGTCAATGAGACTGATTTCCAAGGTCTCTCTCTCTGCACTGTACATGTATTGCAGGTATAATAGATGTGGTGATAGGTTGACCTCACTTGGGGGTTCAGGGGGGGATTAATGGGTAAGTGAAGGAGGGAGTAAGGGGGGCCTGGGGGCCCCCACCACTGAACCTGGATTATCATATCAGCAGGCAGACAAGTCCCCACCAGGGACAGGGTAATGCGTGTGTGTGTGTGGCTGTGGATAGGCACAGCAGCTAAACACACAAACACACACAAAAGCCAATCTCTCAATGAAATGAGAACATTGTCCACATAACTTTGTATGATTAACATTCAAGACTGTCCAAAACATTTTACATTCGTCCTTCACCCTTTGTTTCCTTTCACAACTAATTTTCTATTCACCATCTTCCCTTTCAATTGGAGCGTGTGCGTGTGTGCGTGCGTGTATCGCAAGCTGGTATTGAACACTTAGCCAATCTAATAGCCTTTTAATGAGTCCTATGCCGTATGCTGCTTTGATTAAATGTCGGGCATTTCAATAAATTAGCAAGTCCATTTGTTAGCACCACAGACCTCTTTAAACAAAGTGGGAACAGGAAGAAAAAAAGCAATGTTGTGGCATCTATCTATCTATCTATCTATCTATCTATCTATCTATCTATCCATCCATCCATCCATCCATCCATCCATCCATCCATCCATCCATCCATGCATCCCTCCCGTCATTTAAAATCCAACTGTTGTCTGCTTTTGACGGTGTGGAATCTGGAATTCCGTAATTCTACAATATTCCATGTTCTTGGACACATGTGTCTTGTGTTATTTACATACAGTAGAGTGCTCATCCTGTTGCCACATGGGTGTCGATCTGAGACCTTCTCAGGGGACCCCACTGGTGATGGCTTGTTTATCTGAGTTCAGATCCTGGGTCACACCTAAGGACTTTACATGCTAAGGGACAGTGGATCAAAAGGCTCGTGATCCCAATTCTATTATCCAGGGGGGTGGCCAACTGTCTGGAAGTAAAAGTGTATTGTAACTCTTTATAAAGCAGTTAGATTTCAATGTAACTTGGTCAGTCTCCCCGACGGCGTTAGGCCATCGGGGCGGTGCCTATGCTGTATGCTATGCTGTGCTGTACTGAATAAACCAACATCGGAACATCACTCTGTCTGCTGTTGTGCCGTGTCACATTTCCTCCGATTGCTCTCCCAGTTAGTATTTTGTATGATAGAGTGTACAATGGTATGTACCAGATACCACAACGGAATTCCCGGTCAATTAATGTACATTTAATATCGATATGAAACTTTCTCGGTTGTTACGTGTGCTTTGGCTCATAACTTTCCAGAGGACAAGATCAAACAGTAACATTAAAGTTACCCTCTGCGGCCCAGGCCGTAGCGTAACGGTCTGGGCACCGGACTGGTAATCCAGTCGCAGTGTGCCGCGGGTTCGACTCCCGGACCCGACACGGCCTTTACTGCATGTCATCCCCCCATCTCTCTCCCGTTTCCTGTCAGCCTACTGTCTGTCCCTTCAAAAATCAATAAAAGGCGTAAGCCGCAAAAAAAATATCTTAAAAAAAAAAAAAATGTTACCCTCTGCAACTGTGCTGACATTTGTACCACTGAGATAAAGTGCCTGCCTGGCGTGCCTGCTTGCTCATGCTTTACACAATGCACATTTAGATGATATATGGCTATGTGACTGTTTATTGTATCCTCTGGAAACTTCTCTAATACAGATTTGGCCTCGGCCCAGCTGTCCCAGAGCAGAATCTGTAACGGCAATAAAATATTAAAGACTACAACTGCAATCCACGTAAAGTCACACCACGAGCGAGGGAGCACAGCGAGGGCTCTCAGCGAGCAGGAACCTCTGCTGTCAGGGTAATCTGCTCAGGGGAACATTTTAGTGTGACACTGTCTGGAGTGCTATTGAATTGCATTGATTGAATACGGACTCTGGGCGGAAGGGGGGGGGGAGGGGCTGGGGGCCTCATGTATTTTTCAACCTGCAGCATCCCAGAAGGAAGGAAGAGAGAGAGAGCCTCAGAGACAATCGCTGTCATTGGCACTTTATCCTAAAGAGGACATATCGTGTGTCTGGGAAAAGTGAAGGGTTAGCGTTCTACTATTACTCTGAACCACCTAGGCCGCCGTCACTTTAGAGTGGTCTGGAACACTTCAGGTCCTTGGTGATCATGAGGGAAGGTGAAAGAGATGAAGTTACGCATGCACGCACGCACGGCGCACGCATGCATGCACGCACGCACGGCGCACGCATGCATGCACGGCGCACGCATGCATGCACGGCGCACGCATGCATGCACGGCGCACGCACGCATGCACGCACTCACGTGTAGCAGTGGCTCAGAGCCTCTATGCCTGATGGCCTCAAAAGTCTAATATCTCCCCCAGTCCATAGGGATATCCCTTTGGTCTAGTGGTTAAGATGTTGGACTTTCACGCGGGAGACATGAGTTCAAATTCCTTCCTTCTTACTTCCGTGTGAAATCTTACCAACATGTGTACAGACATGCTTTTTTTCTTTGACACTGCGTGGTTGGTTAAATTAAGCCTCAATCACCATCTCTCTCTCTCTCTCTCTCTCTCTCTCTCTCTCGCTCCGTCCCTGACCGTGGCGTTGTATATATTGCCGTCAGCGCCAGCTGAGACTGGGTCAAGCTTGAAAGGGTTGAATGTAGGCTGTGTGTCCAGCGGACCATGCAGCATCCAACAAGGCCAGGACCTCTGCCATTTTACCCTGTGAGACAAGATCTCAGCGGGGCATGCGGTGGTCTCCCTACCCCCTGACAGTGATGAATGGAAGGTGTTGGTGCAGCACAGAAGAGGTTGGGTCAAGATTTCTTTGCATATTTTGCACTGGGTGTGCCGTGCAGCAGTGTAATGATACTGTTTCCTTAACTACCACTTCATCTCTGCTCCTCTAGCTCTGCTGAAAAATAATCACCACGCTTCATTGCTGTACTATACATTACTGCAGCGGAGCACAGGGAACACAAACAGAGCACTCCTCTCAGAGGACACCGGCATCCGTTACCACCAGTGTTACAGGTCAGTACTTTGACAAACACATCTGTTGTGATCAAACACTCTGATGATTAAACCACTGTGGTTTGTGCATAACCTATAAGGCGATGGCGTGGATCTATCAGAATCATGATTCTGATAGATCCACGCCATCGCCTCCACGGATCAAGAAGAATGCATTCTTCTTGATCCTGTTATTTATATTGCGCACACAGCCGTGGAACATTCAAAGTAAACATATGTTGTTTGCTCACGGTGTGTGTGATCGCTGCTTTAAAGCACACAGCCAAAGCCACCTCACATTCAAAGACAATTAAGGTTGAATGTGGGATCTTTAAGCACATTATGAGCATTATTGTGTGTGCAGAAGGTATACGTGCGTCTGTATTTGAGCATAGCCTATATGCATATTTCTTTGTGTTGATCATTGATCAGTTTTGCAGTCTGGAACAACACTACTGTTTATACATGACTCTGTGCCCGTGGCGACATATTCAACAGAGGATTACGTTTTAGCCACAAACACAATATCATGCAGGTGGGTGGATGGCATGGCTGACTATGAAAGTGCAAAGGCAACCAGAGCTGAGTGCGAACACTTCCCAGTGCCAACTCCTCCTCGGGCTATCAGCCTCTGAATGAGCCGTCATCCAAACAAACACAGGCTGATTTAGTACAGGAGAGACACAGTGCAGAGAGGAGATCATAGGGAAAGGTAAAAGCAAAAGGAAAGATGCTGCAACCGCTGCTCTCAGCCGCTCTCAGTCTTGCCTGAGCTGAACTCAGGCAAGACACTCTAGTGGGTATACAGGCACTGTACAGTATACAGGCACTGTACAGTATACAGGCACTGTACAGTATACGCACATGCACACGCACACGCGCACGCACACACGCACACACACACACACACACACACACACACACACACACACACACACACACACACACACACACACACACACACACTTTAACAATTTATTTATGTCCATACAAAGGATATGCATACAAGGACACAAATATTATAGGTGCATTAAAGTTACATCTGCAAAGTCATGGCATGTGTATTCATGTATTCACGGCCTATTCGGTTTCGGCCCGAATAGGCAGAAAATATATCACTGAATAGTGCAATTAATGCATTCAAAAGAGCTGAATAAATGTTTTCTGGACCCATAATAGTGATTAATATTTAAGTAAAGTTTTGCCATAACCATTTATTTTGCCATAAATCAGGTAGCTTTAAGGTATGGCCATGACAGCTATGGTAGGAAAAAATATATATAATATGAATCATATTCGGTTATTCAGTGTTCGGTTTTCGGCCAACCTTTTCCTATATTCGGTTTCGGCCAAGAACTTCCCTTTCGGTGCATCCCTAGTCTGCACCTATAGCCCAGCTCTGAGATGTTGTGTAGAAGTGGTTGGTATTTTATGACCTTGGTCATAAAGGCTTCCTCTAGGCTGTGGTCAAAGGTGCAGGCTATCTCTAATACAGACACTTCTCTGGACACTTCATTAACCACAAGAATATCTGGTGTATTAGCTGCTAGAGATGTGAAGGTATCTGATTTATCACAGAGTTGGAACATGGATGGAATATAATAATATTAATAATAAAACTTTATTTATATAGCACCTTAAAAATTGCATTACAAAGTGCTTTGACCCTGGAATGTTTGTACATGAAGATGCTATTTTGATATGCCCTTTACTATGAGTTCCACTATTCTATCATGGTGTGCTATGTACATTCCTAGTTTATATGCATAGCTTCCATTCAAGATGTGTGACAGTGTTTCAGTGATCTGTTCTGTGGTGCGGTGCAAACAATGAGGGACCCGAGTGGTGGGGAACCAGATGGACAGATTGAGTCTGGTGGGAAGGACTTGTAGTCTGGCCTTAACTGTGAATGTGATAATGTCCTCATTGAGTGCAGTGTGAGACGGAGTGATCAGCATGGGGAAGACATGCAAGTTTCCCTTGGAGTTTTAGTCCAGTCCAGTGTTGTTGTTGTTGGTGCTGGTGTACATCCATGAGGACTCGTCTGGCACCTGTAGCTGTTAGCAGGTGACTGTGTCCAGCATAGGTGACCGTTGCCCTGACCTGGGTACCTGACCTGACCTGACCCTCATAGTCTCTGAGTCAGACAACGCACCCACTCCAGGTACACTCCAGTGCGGACACAGAGGTCATTTAGGTCTGGCCAGTCCGACCAAACCCCAAAGCCAGTGGAACGGGTGTCCAGTTTCCCCACTGGGTTTCCTCCGGAAGCCAAGAAAGTGTGGCTCTAACTCCCTGGCCAGTGGGACCTTACTGTACGTCTCCTTAGGTCCAGGAACAGGGAGGATCGAGCCAGCTCCCTAACATCCTTGTCGTCGTTGCGACGAGGTGAGAAATCCTCATGCTGGTATAGATCCATTCCACGTTTGGAACTCCCAGCCCTCCCTTCCACTGTGGATGAAAAATGATGTTGCGGGTGCTGTGTGAGTTGAGTCCAAACCATTTTCGCACTAGGCTCACTGTTTTGTCATTCATCTCACAGGTGGATGCACAGGTGCATCCAATGTCATAGTCAGGGGACACCTGTCAATCTCTCTCACACACACACACACACACACACACACACACACACACACACACACACACACACACACACACACACACACACACACACACACACACACACACACACACACACACACACACACACACACACACTCCAGTGAATGTACCTCAACTCCAAACCCAAACGAATCCATCTTCCATTCAAAGCTGTCATGAGTCATCTCGTAACACAGCCAGTACAATGGTAGAAAATAAATGCAAAAATAAAGATGCTCTCGGCCTAGCTCAAATAATGCAATCTAGTGAATACTGTAGACACTTGTTGGCACATAGCCGTGAACTTGAGAACAGGCATGCAAACAGTGCAGACCCATGCACACACACACCACACACACCGCCCTCATTCACATTCTCCCCTGTCCCATTGTTTCCTGTGTCTTCTGCCTCCCTCCTTTTCTCTCCCTCCCCACTCTTGGTGTGCGCGTATACCTCTTTGATTCCATTTTTCTCCATGAAATCATTATGCCGTACACTTGAAGTGACATTAGCTGATTTATAAACTCATTTATAACTTGTGACACGTTGAGAGCTTGCAGAGCGGCTATTTTGGCTGAACATTTTGACATTCATGGTACACGTTCACAGGCACTAGAATCCACCGGCTGTTGGAAATAAATAAATATACAACTAACGAGGTGGCTGTCTTGCACAGTGGCCATGTGCTGCCACACAGTCACGGCTTGTCACCACCAAGGTAACCGTAGTCAGATGGAAGTGCTAGGATTTATTTATTTTTTTCCCCCAGGGGAAAAAGCTAGGGGCTTTAGCTCAGAGTAAATTGCGAGTCTATGAGGGATTTTCTTTTCTCCCACCGTGACATGAGAGCAAGAACGTCTGTCAGTCTGAGATGCAGTTGCGGGTTACATTGATGTTACGTCAAGCGTCGCCGTCAATGGATTATTATATTGGATAACTTTGAAAAATAAAGTGCCCCCTTTGGAAAAAATATGGGAAAAGAAAGAGGCAGACCAAAGAACACCTTGCGAAGGAGGACAGTGATGATGGAGTTGAAGGGGATGGGTCTTACCGGACGAAGGAGCGCAGGTCAAAGGACGAGACAGGATTCAGTGGCTGTGGATTATTGCGGCCTTATGCCCCAACTGGGACGAAGAGGATAACTCTGCTGCCAGGAAGAAACCTCTTAACTCCAAACTGTTCATTTTTCAGGAAATGAAAATTATACATTTTCAGGAAAACCTTTTCAAAACAAAGCAATACTGCCTCATCAAAGTTGGTGTTGTGAGTTTATATATTGTCATTTACTTATATATTGTATATTACTTGCATGAGAGGGTGAGCGGTGGTGGAGTTAGTTGCTTTAGCAGACAATTGGTTCAATATTTTCGAAACAACACACAGACGTAAAGGGTGTTCAATAGCACTGAATAGCAAAGAAATCAAAAACCTCAAAAATGGAGTTAGGAGGTTTCCTCCCGACAGCAACGATAAGTAATTAAGTACTACATACATAATGCGATGAATGACTTTCACAATGTATTTGTTCTAGAGTAGATCATATACTGTATAGCCTACTGTAGCGTGTCAGCAATAAACAAACGTGCATGTTTTTCTAGAAGGTTTATTCATTTATATACAAGCTTGTTTTTTTAATCGCTGAGATGGAGACTGTCTGAGTCAAACAACACAACAACAGAAGTAGAAAACATCTATAAGGTGCAGCACAGACATGGCATTGGTCCCTACTTCCTTTCCGTCGGCTGGCGTGGTGACTGCAGGACTGGGAGAGCAGGCTGGCGTACGTGGTGGCAAAATTGGTGTCCCCAATTAGATTGCACTGCAGTTTCGTAAGGTTTAAGGGTTTAAGATTAGGTTGAGGGGAAATATAAATGTAGACAAATGTTTGAAAAAAAACAACACGTGTGGATTTGTGTGCAGGTTGAACTAGATCACAGTCTGATTTAGCGGAACACAGCAAATGCTTCATCCTGTGAGTGTTTTGGCTAAAGGAATTATGCCTCTGAGACATGACACACCACATATTAAGCGTGCAGAGAGATACAGCAGACCAGAGAGGAGAAACTACAGTATAGGCCACTCATTTATCAATGCCGCGTACACCCAAAAATGGTCGAATACACCAAGATCACCGCAATTTTCGCCAAATATCATTCCAGCGTGACTTTGAACTAGGACGTACCCTACGCCAAAACTCATGTTAGGTCGGGAGCCGTCGTTGGCTTTGTCTGCGCCAATGTTCTGTAGTATAAACCAGTGGTTCCCAAAGTGGGGTCCCAAAGTGGGGTCCCCCCACTTTGTCATTGAGTGACAAAATTGAATGTGACATGACGTGACAAAAACGCAAGGTTTCATAGTTAACTGCGACATTTGGTCGCAAAAATTACACATGAATGTGATTCTTTTTTTGAAGGCATACATCCCGATGTGTCATATAAAGTGGTAGGAGATTTCCAACTGTACAAGCAATTAAAATCTCGCAATTAAAAACAATATAAGATGTTGTTTGTTGCAAGTTTAGATGCTCAATCAAACAGTGCTTTATTGGCTCTGTTAAAACATATATGCGAGCGCATATGTGCGAGATGATTTTGACCGCGGGAGCGAAGCGTGACATCAGATGCCTATAAATATCCCCGATTCCCTGTGATAAATATAACATTATTATTTTGGCATAAATGGACGTGCACGACCATTTTATTTCCAAGTGACAATGACGAGCATAGCTAGCTTACCTATTTGCAATGGCTTAGGGCAGGCGTTTAAATCATTTAAATAAGTGCATGCCTTTAACAGTCATTCAGATAAATTGCAGATCTGGGATCAGATAGGCTGAGTGCTTATGCAAGATCATTTTCCAGAGTCGGGACTGCGGCGGGCGCTGCCGTTTGAATCTTTTCATGGACATGCATTAGGCATGTAACAATACACTCAACTCTTGATACGATATGTATCACGATATGAGGTTCACGATACGATTTCTCACGATATTTTAAACACAAAATTATTCTCCAATAATCTCTCATTAATGTGCCACCACTCACAGTCTCACGGGATCGCTTACCTATTGACTTCTTTAACGTGCACTGCGCACGAATGGATTTCAACACATTTGTTTGGTCGGATTCCGGTTGTTCATGCCGTAAAATCGGGACGTTTCTAGAATATTTAAGGGCGTGTTATTTAAATGACGGTTTCGACCGTGACATTTATCAAAGCTGCGACTAAATTTACGCCAGGAGGATGGATTTAAGGCAGACTTTACACTCCATTGATAAATGAGGGCCTGTAAGCTGTTCTAAGCCACGCTGTATGAACACACTGTAGCTGCACTTTTATTTGTTCCTCAAAGCTTTTCTCTTTGATGTACTGTATGCCACAACAATATATTTGTCTGCTACTTCAACAAAAGTCTATTAGGTTATACTGTTGTCTCAGCCATTGCCTGAGAGATTTAACCTATACGGTACATTAACTTGAACCTAGACTTTGAAATGTATATGTGTTACTAATGGTGAAAAAAGTACTCAATTATTTTATCTAAGTAAAAGTACCATACTAATACTGCAATGTAGAACTACTTAATTACAAGTAAAAGTTCGGAATTCAAAATGTACTTGAGTAAAAGTAAAAAAAGTATTGGCATCAAAATGTACTTAAAGGTGTAGTGAAACGGAAACGGTGGGCATTTTATTTTGAAGTTTCAGCTTGAAACGCTGGCTCTGAAGTTTCTGAACCAATCAGAGCGTTGCATTCCTTCAGGCGATGGGACGGTAGCTATAATGTTTTCAGATACATATTTTAGCGTGATGATTAAGTTTAAAGCGAGTAAACACTGTCTGGATGTTATCTTGAATGGGAATAAAAACGGAGGATTTCTGTAATCAGTAGCAGCTGTGTTGGACGGACGCGTAGCTATGGGGAATCAAACGGGTGAGCTTCATTTTTATTGGCTTTTATCAATGTGGGCCTCGACACGTCATCACGCAGTACGTTTTCGTTTTCAGGAAGTAATTAAAATTAAATTTGTATGGACTTTTGATATAAAAATACACAAAAATGAAAATGTACCCATTTTTGGTATGCTCATATGATAACCACGGATGTGGTCTAAAAGTGTGAAAAATGTGTGTTTAATGTACAATATTTGCCTCTGAGATAGTGGAGTAGAAGTAAAAGTACTGGAAATTGGAAATACTCAAGTAAAGTACAAATACATCAAAATTGTACTTAAGCACGGTACTTAAGTAAATGTAAATAGTTACTTTACACCACTGCTAATGGGTTCATTGTGGGAGTTAAAGAAATGTGAGTGAATTCCACACCGATTTCTCAGCTGACGAAATAAAACCAGGTGTACTTGTCTTCATGCATCCATTTCATATGCAAGGCTGTGCAATGTTTGATAAATATGGACCCTGGAGATGATCTCTGCCCAGCAGCAGCATTGGTTCCCGGAAGCTCGAGGCCACGGGTCAGTCATTCCTGTTTATCCTGAGCCAGCTCTGGCCCATGACCCCACAGGGTACCTAGCTGCCCGAGGTCCTCGCAGTGCCAAAAGAACTACAAAAACTCTCCCTTGGGCTGCCTCTCGCCATCATACCTATATCCCAGTCCAGGGCTACTCCATGCAGCCTCCAGCTATAAAGTGCCTGCCTGGTACCAGAAGGTACCAGAAGCACGGCGGTCACCACATCAGCCTGCTGTTCCAGCGCTACAGTCACCAACCAAACCACGCCAAGCTGGCAAAGCCTGCACAGCCCGGTGAGAGCCAGCGAGACCAGCCTGGCATTGCCAGACTAATATCACCGCGTTAGATATTAGTCTGGAACTTCGGTGTGATAGATTTATTTCCAAGGGGGTCGGTTCACAAACAGATTCCAACGTCACAGCAAAAGAAATAAAGTCTCACTTTGAATAGTGGGCTCTTGATTGGTTGCCCACAACTTTGGGGGTGAGTGAAATGTAATTCAGAAACTGAGGAGTGCCAGACCAATCCCCCCCCCCCCCCCCCAGGACGATTTTCTTTCTTTCCAGTGGCAGATTTGTCTGGTTTCCAGGCTACCACGAGACCCCCCCCCCACCCCCCCCCCCCCAGCCGACGACCTCTTAAACTCTCCTAAGCTGCTGTGGTCCAAGTCTCCAGCGCTCGGTACAGCAGCCCCAGTGTCCTTCATGTGCTACGACAGCCCCCCCCCCCCACCCCCCCCCCCCCCCCCCTGATCCTGTGCCGCAGGGATTCCCCAGTTCCTTTAGCTAGAAGAGTTCTAGTGGTTGGAAAAGAGTTTCTAGTGGAGGAGAAGAGAGGAGAGAGGAGAGGGAGGGGAAGGTGGCCCCTCTCCTCCCTGGCATGTTGTTGGGGCATGGGGGTGGAGAGGAGGAAGGCAGAGTCGGAGTTCCCTGTTGCTCATTAGCCTATGGCAGGCTAGTATGGGCTAGGCTAGGCTAGCTCGTTAGCGTCAGTGTGGTGACCATCAGCTGGTCAGGTAGCTGTGCAGGTCTCTGGAGTTGACGCTCAGCACCACGCCCGAATGGTTGCCTGTGACAGGGTTAGAAAGAACAGATATACGATGTCAGTGTTGATTTTGACAAGTACATTTAGTCATAGTCTCTTGAATAGTTTTCATTTAGTTTTAGTCACATTTTAGTCACCTGGAATGTTTTAGTGTTAGCCTAGTTTTAGTCGACTAAATATCACAAGATTTTAGTCGACTAAATCTACAGTTGATTTAGTCAGCCAAAATGTAATGTAGTAATGTGTAATGTTGTGTAATGTAACGGAATTATAATACACATAATTGTCAATTCTAAATTCATGCAAACATTCAATTTACAAAGCCTTAGATTAGATTTACAAAACTCCAAGATTATATTGTACATTTACTACAGTATAAACATGTGTAATTAGCATTTCCAAAACATACCATTATTTACTAAGATTGATTACATTGCAGATATCAGAAAGAGCAAAGCATTGAAATACAGAAATTCCTCCAGTACCTTGACGTGTTAGCAGGGTTGGTTAGTGAAGCCTGGGGTGTTTTTAGTAGCAGTGGTTAGTGGTAGTAGTCCTTATGAGGGAACGGAAGGTGGGGCTACCTCCTGCGTTACCTAGCGTCTGCGAGTCCAGGTCGTCGTCGATGAACTCCTCGCCCTGGATGATGTGCTGCGTGTCCTCGCTGTGGCTGACGGGGCTTGTCATCTCCTGCTCCTTCTCCGTGTTGTGCATCTGGGCATACACGCTGCGGCCGCCGCCCGGCAGCTTCCTGAAAAACAGCGGCGGATAGGCATCCTCAGTCCTAAGCCAAGGACTGTGGGAATTGTTTCTTTGTGAGATTAAAATGGGCCTTTACGCAGATGATCGCATGTTATATTTGAGTGACATTTCGTGCGGCTTTTGGTGGTTGGGATGCGGGGAAGTGCTGCCTGGGTGTTTAGGTGACAAGAGACAAGGAATTACACAATTATCACAAGGTTTCAATTGATTGATTAATTAATTATTACCATGCAAGACATAGGCTATACGTATGCTATATAGGCTACACGATATAGGATATACACTTGGTTATATATACACTTGGTTATACACTTGGCTTGGTGGTTGGGATGCAGGGAAGTGCTGTCGGGCGTTTAGGTGACGAGAGACAATGAATTACACAATGAAGTACTATAGACGAATAAAGGTTTCATTGACTAATTAAGACATAGGCTACACCGTATACTATATAGGCTATAGGCTACACAAATATAGGATATATACTGTACGAGGCTAATTTATTATTACCATGTACGTTACATAATTATCGCAAGTATGATTTGATTCATTCATAGTTAGCATGCAAGTTACACATTATGTTCTTACAGATGATATTACACTGCTCATGCATTGGGTAGTAATATTCTTAACATAAAATGATAAAATGTCACTTTAATGTAACCTACATTTATTTCCCCCCCAAAATGTTTATTGAGTTTTCTTTTTATGAATAAATACTTTTAAATAATATTATAATATCATAGCCTCCGTTCACATACAAAAGTATTTATTTATATACCGGTATGCAAATATAATAATCCATTGCATTTGAATGCCTAGGACTTGCAGCTTTGATTCACGAAAATAGTCCCTTGTTGAAGAGAAAAACATGCCGCCATTACGATGCGAAACGAAACCACCCTTCCCAGCATGTTGTAGTCCAAACAAACCCCCCCGTTCACTTTTAACTCATTTTCCCAGAAGCCCTAGCAGCCCAGAGCATGGCTAGATATCCGGTTTCGTCATCATAACGCAGCGGCCTCGTCACCAGGTCCGCGACAAATCCACTCTTTTTAATTATTAAAAAAACAGCGAATTAAACACATTAAACAAATAGCGGGTTTAGCATATTACACAGCACCGACACATGGATTAAATAGCGAGGAACGCGGGTTACGCAGTAGAACTGTTAATTTGTTTCTCTCTATATACTGTGCATGTGTGCAATTAGCTAGTCTTCGCTGGGAGTCACATATAATCTCTCTATACCAAAGTTTGCTCCTTTAAACCATTGAGACCTGAGACCAGATTTGACTATTTGTCTTCTAAATCCTAAAGGTGTCTGCACACTGCAGCGTTTTTCTGCCGTTCTGCGTTCATGTCAAGGACCCCAAAAAGATTGTTGATTGTGATTGTTGTTTTTCTTGTTTCTGTGTGAGACATGTATTTGCTTTCAACACTATCTGATTCGTAAGAAGAATGGAGGTGTACACACACACACACACACACACACACACACACACACACACACACACACACACACACACACACACACACACACACACACACACACACACACACACACACACGCACACGCACGCACGCACGCCCGCCCACCTTTTGAATTTGTAGAGAATGAAGGATCCAGTTGCAATGAGGCCGATTATGAATACGATGGCAAGAGCCCAGACACCAGGCCCTCCGGCACCTCCCTGGGAGCCTGCAGAGAGGGCACAGACTCCAGTAAGAATGGATAAACAATATCTGTAGGTGTCCACAGGCACACACACACACACACACACACACACACACACACACACACACACACACACGCACGTCCAAATATATGAAATATGCATACACACAAAATGCGTACTGTATGCAGTCGTTTGAGTCCAATTAGTGTGATGTGAGACAAGAAATTAAAGACAATGTAAAAGTGAGAATCTTTTATTTTATTACATTGTGTTAACTTACTAAGATCCATGTTTAAAAAAATGCTAGTGTTTATCACAAAAGCATTTTCGTTCTATATACGTTATGTATACAGCCTAGACTGGAGCTGTGTGTAATGGCTTGCTTCTTGCTAAGTTAAAAACCAGCAGAATTAGAGCACTATTTCTCTAATAAGTTTATTAGAGAAATAGTGACTAAATTTGACTGAGGGACTGCCATTGGTTCACTTCTGTGTTGTTCAGCTACATGTTTAAGCATTTATTTCATATTTACATATCGATTTCAGCTCTGACACTTATTTCAGACATGCTCTAGTATGTGAAGAGTCTGCCTGTGCTATAATCTCATTTAAAAAAAGTAAAGGTTTTTCTCCTCTGGTGAAAAGCTGGAGGTTGTGCGGTGGCAGGCTCTCAGTCAAATCTGGTCACAATATTATAGTGCTCTAATGCTGCAGTCTTTTTAACGATACTATATGCTTTATTATTACCACAGCTCTCATTGTGTTAACTTTCGATCACACTGGTGTCAGTTTTATATGCACCATTGCTGCTTAAATTTGCATTAATCATTTAGTTAATTGTGGGAGTCAGAGGGAGGGGATAGTAGGCTTGTGCTCATGCCATGGGTATACAATTTCATTGAGATTCATCATGAAAAATACATATAGGAACAGACATACGTAACTTACATTGTGTTTTATAAATCTGACCAAACTACCGTGTATGCATGTTTACTGTTTTGTGCGTGCTCAGATTTAATTCGTTTTATATATTTGGTCCCTTATGTGGCATGTGCTTTCTGTGACACCTAGTCTACACATCAAGTACGGCCCAGCATCGCAGATGTCTACATTACAATCACTGCACTCTGCATTGGTTCTAAAAAGCAAAACCACAAAACACAAAAAGTCAGGAAGGGAAAGATCCACCGGCAAAATGACAGAGTGTTAGCCTAGAAACACAGCAGAATAACACCCAACCAAGGTAAACCAGTTCAAAAGCACCCACATTTCCATCTCATTGAAGGACAGCAAAGGGTGAGTGAATTATAGTGGTAGAAAAGTATGAAAACAGATGTTGCTAAAATAAGATTTTTATTAGGAATCGGGAAAGGAAAAGAAATCGAGACGAAGAGTTATGCTTCAGGATTTAAGTAAAGTGTCAGTACAGAAAGTCATATAGTTTGAACGGTTAAGGAACGCACCGGTCTCCGTAGTTCTTGCTGCTGTGTCATTAGCAACTAGACCTAGGCCTTGGAAAATAAACCAATAACGTATAACCATTATCCATTCAAACAGATCAATAACGTGCCATTATCCATGAAACCTCAAAACAGTAAAAAGATATAAATAAATAATTGTCTACTCTTCCTTAAAACGCCTTTGCTGCCCCTAGTGTTAGCATGCTGAATTTTTTTTTTAATAATTTGAGGATCCCCCAAAACAATTTGGCGAACCCCCGAGGGGTCACGTCCCACGGGTTGAGAACCCCTGCACTACTCAGTCTGGAAAGTCTCCCGTCTCCAAGGTAGGTGCGGGACATATACAACTGAGAAACCGACTCAAGGCTTTTCTGATGGGTCTGTAGTGGTGTGAGTTGGGACAAAAACACCAGATTAATACCGTATCAATGCGCACTAGCTGCGCAGCAGTAGCAGCAACGCACGTACCGTTCACTAAACTGCACCCCACACAGCCGTCAGCTTTTTTGTACTACTGAATCTGACATACTGTAGTGGACTACTGAATCAAATTAGTGTTTACTTTTCACCGTAGGTTTTACTCCCTATAGTCCCAAACTGGCACAATTATTTTTCAACAGTAATAAAAGCATATAGACAGAATGGCGCCGGCTGATGACGTATCAGCAACAACGTGGCTACGTAACAGGTGACGTTATGAAATACGAGTCAAGCGGGAGACTGGCCAGACTGAGTGGCGAAGTGACAAAACATGACGGAACACCAGCGAGTCAGGCTGGAAACCTGGCTATTGACCATTTGCAGACATCGCGGCCATCTTGCCATCAGAGTTTGGAAGCACTCGTTTTCAGCAAAGCAATGTCTTGCTGCCTCTTGCAATTATGTGCAAATTCAAAACAGGTGGTACGCAGGACAGTTGAGTGATATATAACGAGCACTTCCAAAACGGTAACACTTTGAAAAAAGAATCACCTGCAAGGACACAAAGTAGCTCACAACATGTCTACAGTGGATTTTTATGAAACCAACACTTTGAGGATAGAAAGAGAATAATTCAAACTTTTCGTACAGCTGCAATATTGGTGAGTTCGTCGTTGTGTAATACAATCAGATAGGACTTTTCTGTTTGGATGAATGGGCTGCCAATGGGAAGTTGCACCTTGTTAGCACCTTGCTATTAACTTATACGGTAAGATGGCCACAGTCTGCATATGGTCCATACCTCTATGCCTGTATGGATCAGGTGCTATCGTGTTGTTTTTACCTGCGCTGGGGTCCGCCAACATCACCAGTACCTGAACACCTCCTCGGACCACGAAGCTGACGTTGTTCTCGCTGATGGCCTGTGTGATGGCTGCCACGCGCTAGGAGAGGACAACCACAATGTCAACAAACCTGACCACGTTCTACATAAAACGTGCGATTAATCCATTAACCCATTTTTGTGTTTTAAGCATTCTGTTCTACTTTAGCTATTGAAAAATAGCAGATCTCACCGAGTGGCACGCTACAAGCTTGTAGGTCTGCTATTTTTGAAAAGTCGTGAAAAAGGGGCTGCAAATCTTTGAATATATATTTCAGAGCGAACACTAAAAATATTGGCTTCTGGGGGGTCCCTGGAACAACATATTTTGAGATGGGGGTCCGTGGCCCAATAGAGATAATTCTAGGGGTCCTTGACATGAAAAAGGTTGAGCACCACTGACATAGAAACATGGGTTTTTCAGAAAAATGTTTAGAAGCACCGCATATCTCTCTGATCAGCATTTGATCGGAGTTCATCGTCTCTGCCCGAGAGAGACCAGATGGGAGCAGGAGGAGGAACTCACTGCTGCCGCATCTGCCGGAGTCAGGTTAAGTTCGTGGCTCAAAAGCCGAATAAATAAATGGGCCTTGCTATGAAAAGGGTTGAAAACCTATTATTAAAATCTATTATTCTTTGGTGTACACCAGTGCTGTGCAAAATAGGCAATCTGCAACCTCACAGCGCGTTGCGTTACGACGCGACGTGTTGTGAGCTAGATCGGCCATTTTGGGTATTTTCTAAACAGTTTTCTTTTCTCTAAATTATTTTATTAAAGTCAATTCGATTTGATTACCTGTTGCACTTCTACGGGAGACGGACATGCGCACACGGTGTGTGTGTGTGTGTGTGTGCGCGCGTGTGCGCGTCTACCTTGTCCACATGCACACTCCTCTTGTCTGGCATGGTCTCCAGTGGGAGAAGGTACAGCTCGGCCATGGTGGGCAGACCCGGCTTCACCGTGGTAACCAGGGACTCCTGAGGAATGCCTGTGATCTGGGGTTCAAAGGTCAAAGGTCACCATAGTTAACCAGGGACTCCCGAGGAATACCTGTGATCTGGGGTTCAAAGGTCACCATAGTTAACCAGGGAGTCCCGAGGAATACCTGTGATCTGGGGTTCAAAGGTCAAGTGTGTACACCACCGTATAGACTAGCGTCGCCGACCCGCCCCCTTTCAGAACGACGAGCGGCCCGGAAGAGAATTTCACTTTTCCAATAGACGTTTCAGAAAGTATTTATTTAAAGATAAGACCTTTAAAGCCTCGGACAGAGCCAACTCGGCTCCTGACACATCATGACAATAAACAATTTTTTGGGGGCCCGAACAAATAATTTGAAAGAAGAAAAACACACACAAAAAAATAAAGTGTTGTACAATGCCATTTTTATCTTCTTACAAATTATTTGTTCGGCCTCCAAAAAACAGTGTTTATTGTCATGATTTGTCGGGAGCCGAGTTGGCTTCGTCCAGGGCTTAAAAGTCTTTTAGCATTTTACTAATAATAAATACTAAATACTAAATACTAAATACTATACTATACTATACTAATTATATTATAGTATAAGTGCTAGGTTGAGGCAAAAAGCCCAAGGGGCTTATACGAAGCCTGTAAAACACAATGAAACATAGAATATCCAGAATACATTATTGCAGTATAAAAAAAAAAGAATAAATTGATCTTTTTTTTTCGTTTTTTGGTATCTGCATTAATTAAGAAGTCCAATATCTTATCCAACGACAACAAAATATTCTTGGGTCTGAGAGGCTAAATCTCATCAAACGGTGGTTCCGTGGCTCAAATAAATAATGGGCCTTAATATGAAAAAAGGTTGAAAACCAACTGCTTTCCACCAGTGTG
The DNA here is from genome assembly GCF_964188405.1 of Protomyctophum parallelum. NCBI lineage: Eukaryota > Metazoa > Chordata > Actinopteri > Myctophiformes > Myctophidae > Protomyctophum > Protomyctophum parallelum. The sequence goes on along the minus strand of NC_139716.1, from coordinate 16,632,921 downwards.
TACCTTGGTCAGTATCCTGGTGACCACGTGGCCTATGTCCTCTCTCCACTCGGGGATGTTGGGGTTGAAACGGTCCAGGTTGGTGCTGAAGCTCAGCGGTATGACCTGGAAGTTATCTGAAGGATTGAACAAAAACAACATGACAGCAACAGAGTTATAGCGGCCACAAATATAAAAATGCTAATGAACAGCTTACATTTTTGGGAAAGTGAAAAAAAGGAGTCGCAGTTTGCTCCAGCCAGTGAGGAGAAGCAGGCAGAACATTGGGTTAGGACCATAGACTGTAAAAAAATATGGACAAAGCGTTCTCCGGGTCTGATATGGACTTAAAATGAAGCCTGTCAGTCCTTGAATTGTAAATCACCATCTTTCTAGATCCGTTTGGGCCCAGCTGAGCCATTGGCTGGCCCAGACAACGAGGCGGGACTTCCCCCCCTTCTTCTTCGTTGGTTTTTATTTTGACTCGAGTGGGTGGGGGATCCCGTTCATAGATTGTAACGGTAGCCACGCCCCTCAGAACATACGCGACTTTATGGTCATTTTTTAATAAATGGGACCATAATTTTCCAAAAAGAATATTATGACATTAGAAATGAGACTTTAAACTAGTGACTGGAAGCAGAAAGTATTCATGACCATGTTTATTAAGGTAATACAGTCTAGGTGAAGTTGGGCCCAAATACATGGATCTCTATGGAGCTATGGGGTTTTTTGAGCCCAATGACAGCGCCACAACAGGCCATTATATGAATTTTCAGGAAATCCCGATTTCCTTAGTGGCTTCACAAAATATCTGTCTGACTGCCCCCCTGGTTAGGACAGACAGATATTTCCTTAATAATAGCTATCGTAGATTTAGCCGCTGAACCCATCTCAAAATATTTTGTTCCAAAGGACGCCCAAATTTTCCCTTTAAAAATATATACAATTCAACGATTTGTATTGTGATTATAGTGTGTAATTATAAAATATGAAGGTTAAAGTGGTTACACAGATGCTTTCCCCGTTTTAATAGGTTATGATGAAGTAATCTGCTGTCTTACTGAAGACACGGACGGTCTTGGTGTCCTGGACCATGGAGCGTCTGTTGGAAGCTTGAACGGTGACAGACACCTGGCCGGTCTCTGGGAAGCTGGTCAGGATGCTGTTCTCCAACGACAGCTGGGGCTGCGGGCGGGGGAACGAACACTGTAAGGTTCCTTATGCACTTATTCAGTTCAGCCTTTTTTTTTAAATTAATAAATACCACCAGCTCTGTGGCCTTAGGGGCCATTCACACCTAAGCGACTCCCATTTTCAATGGGATTGACGAGACAACCTTGTTCCATGGGGGGGGGGGGGGGGGGGGGGGGGGAGGGCAGAAGACAGCCAGGGAACAGGGTTGTCTCGTAAAAACCATGTGACTCCCATTGAAATTGAATTGCAAGCTTGCAACACACATAAGACACACGAGGAGACATGGCTGTCTCTTAGGTGTGAACGGACCCTTATGGTTTAGAGTGGCCGGATGGTAACTGCAAGTTTGCCAGTTCAAGCCCGGGCTCCCCCAGAGTTAGTGTCGAAGTGTCCTTGAGCAAGACACCCCAAATTGCTCCTGATGTGCTGGTTGGTGCCTTGCATGGTTTCCGCTGCTATCGGCGTGTGAATGTGTGTGTGTGAATGGGTGAATGTAATGCACAGTCTCTGTAAAGCGCCTTGGATAAAGGCACTATATAAATGCCCTGAGACTGGGAGGTCGGGGTTCGATCCATACTAGCGTCATGTCCAGGGGGTGTACTTGTACATCAAGCTGTCTCACTCACACTACAGAAAGGCTTACTTAATTAAAAAAATAAACTTCAGAAATGAATGCATTCACATGCATAGTCCCTTAGAAGGTTAACAAAAAAGAAAACTGGAAACAATTGGCCATATGCAATACAAATATACAAATACACAATTAGAGAGAAAATGTCAAAGAAAATGAAATGCATTGTAAACTTTACCTGCAAGCTGTCGCCTATCCACCAGTAGAAGATAGTCAGGTTTGCCTCGGTGGGAAGAACTATGGCTGTCAGGTTCACTTCCTGGTTCCTCCCAGTGATGGGAACCACTTCAAGATGCACTTCTTGTAGAGGGGCTTTATAAAAGGAAAGTTAAAGAAGCTTTCATCATGGATTGATATAAAGCAGTCCTTTTTTAATAATTTTTATTCCCACGATTTTGCAACCCATTTTTCAAACGTAGCGCGTGGAAGGAACACGTTATTCCGACCAGTTCCTTTCCCCTCCATCAGGCGCCCTGGCTGGCCAGGGGGAGGTAGTTTAGAGACCAGGATTACTGCATGATTTTTTTGCGGCTTACGCCTTTTTATTGATTTTTGAAGGGACAGACAGTAGGCTGACAGGAAACGGGAGAGAGATGGGGGGATGACATGCAGTAAAGGCCGTGTCGGGCTCGGGAGTCGAACCCGCGGCACACTGCGACTGGATTACCAGTCCGGTGCCCAGACCGTTACGCCACGGCCTGGGCCTACTGCATGTTTTTTATGAGGGTATACCTACCCTATAGGGGACACGGGGAGAACATGCAAACTCCACACAGAAAGATATAATGCAGTCATAAACATGACATGAAAGGCCATATTTTGGGCCTCGTGCATGGTCTTAACTTGGCCACGACAATTTTGCTATCTAAGAGGCGCATTATGCTGGGTGCAATATGCTGGTGCAAAGGGGTGTGTTTTGGGTGTTACATTAATTAAACCACTCAAGAGTGTCACTCATACATACATTGGTAATGGTCACAGACCTATTCAGGATGTATTAACTTGTTTTCCGACGTCCCCATTTCTACTGAGCTTCCAGTGATAATTGTGATGATGATTGTTTTGCCACGTCAGGGGATATTAATACAATCTGGGAATACATTTCTTACCAAGAATTTTCTTCACCAATGTGTTTTGTAAAATTGTCTACTAACATAGCCCACATAGGTCAGCACATTTTGGGCAAGTGTCTATGGCCGTCTTTAGGAGTGTTTTTCGTGCAAAACTAATGCTTGGAATGGATTCAGAATGATGAAAACCACCTAGTTTGACACGTCACATGCTATTTAAAGCATAATGAAATTTAGAATATGTCATGTTGATGGTACCCCAACTTTCAGCAGCTGTCAAAAATTCCCCTAGGGTGGTTGAATATAAACCAATGTGGGATATGTTAGTAGACTCCTTTACAAACACACGTAAGAAATGTATTCCCAGATTTGACATTATATACTGATAATATTCCCTGACTAAAGGCTGCAGGGATTGGTGAGAGACTGACCTGTGACCTGGAGGTACAAAATGGCCTCATCATGCCCCGCCATGTTCTCGGCCTTCACAGTGACCTTGTAGACTCCTGGGTTCTCGTAGCGGTGCTGGATGGGCTCGTCTGTCATGGTCAGGTTCTGGTAGATAGCACGCACACCATCTCCGAGGTCCACCTGGTACTTGGTAGTGCTGGTATCACCCTGGGGAAGGCCCAGAAAAATGCTGCATGAGAACCAACAGCAACAACGCTACTCTATATATGTCCACATACCGTATGTTTCATGTTTATCTTTCAAAACTATAGAAATGTTGACATAATTCTAAGGCCCTAACCACACCAATTAAAGGGTCAAGACGGTTTTAGCGTTGTCCCTGCGGTGTGATATGTCTTGTTGCACGTTGACCCACGTTGACCCAATGGTGATTCAACGCATGGAATTCAATGTCCCAAACTACACCAAAGGGTCGAGACGGTTTTAGCGTTAACTCCTTGCAACCGTTTGGACCCAAGGAGTTGCATGGTGACCCTTAGGGTGTGGTTAGGGCTTAAGACATACTCTACAAATTCTACAAGTTATCGTACCATAGGCCTACTGTTGTTTCTTATATGCAATAAACACATATTTTTGTAAAGTATTATACTTTTGTATAAGACTAGCTCGTGGTAAGTACTATAGCTGACGACTTCTGGTGATTGTGAAGTCATCCCAGAACCATATGAATGTCTGTGGCACAAGATCCACACCGTCTGACTCAAAGAGCCTACGGTTCCCAAACTTTGTCATGCCAAGGACCCCCTAATTGTCACTAATTAGCCAGCAGACACTTTTTTTAAGATTTAAAAAGATATAGGCCTATTTGGCTTCCAAATGATGGCTTCCATTATCGCATTTTTCAGGAATAGAAAGCCTGCAGTTTCTATTAGCTTGGATTCCCCATCGATTATGTCACTGGTGGACGGGTTTCTGAACTGCCCACAGTCCTCCTATGAGACACAGACCGAGTAGAAAAAAAACTGTGCTATTTTATCATGATCAATTATATGAAGATAAGTTGAAAAGTGGTGAAGTAGCTCCAGTTTAAACATCTTCTCATCTCCTCCTCATGTACAGACAGTCCTTTTCAATCTCCTGTCAGTTCAGATCCTAATTTATATTCCTCACACGACCTACACTCACAGGTGTTATAGGCATTCATCGTTTATTGCCGTGGCTGTGTTGCTTGTGCTGTTTAATAACGTGATTATAAAAAATATCTTGTGTGTATTCATATCAATGTATCAGTCTGCTGTCCCTGGCGCACACGCACACACACACACACACACACACACACACACACACACACACACACACACACACACACACACACACACACACACACACACACACACACACACACACACACACACACACACACACACACACACACACACACACACACATTCTCCTCCTCCTCAAACCTTCATGTCAAGTAAAGTGTCTCTATACCTGTTCCTGGTGGACACTAAACGTGACGTCATCGCCTGGCGCCAAGGCCAGCGTCCGTTCCTTGACGTGCAGCTGTAGGCCTTTAGGGGGCAGCAGAGGGCAGGCGTGCTGCTTGCTGCTCCGCTGCTTGTCGACTCCCCCGTCACACACATTGGATACCACCTTCCTGTAGCTGGAAGGAAAACGGTAGGGGCCACACACACACATTAGATACCAGTATTGTTTTTGTCGAATAAAAATAAGACGAAAATGACTAAACATGTTCGTCGACTACCTTTTTTCGGAGCTATTATGCCTAAAACTAAGACTAAATGTATTGACAAAGCCGATTAATCTCCCATCACTATTCTCAGGACATCTTCTATTGATCCAGCATGAAGCTGCATGCTCACCCAGTACTGGACTCATAGTTGCGTCCCAGGTGGCAGTGTTCAGGCGGGGAGTCCGGCTCGTACCAGAAGTCAGCAAAGCAGCGGTTTCCCTCCATGGTTAAGATCTGGGCCTGCTCAAAACCGTAGTCACTACACACACGCACGCACACGCACACGCACAAGCACACACGCACACACACACACACACACACACACACACACACACACACACCAATGAGTCATGATGACAGGCTGGACTTAATGACGTACCAACAAAGTAATGGTTGGTACTTAGAATGTTTATGTTGGAATGCCTGGTCCATGCGCTAGCCATTAGTTCGCTCCTTACAGTTATGGAGCTAATTGTGTATATCAGGACAGCCAGCAGCGTTGGTATTGCTGCTGTGTTTATTATCTCTGTTCTCTCAAGTCCAGATGAGGAATGTCCCTTCTCGCTCGCCATATCTCTGAAGCCTCCGCTCCTCCAACACCCATCTTCTCCCCGTCCCCCACGCCAACCTCCAACCTAAACGTTACTTTTCCTTTCGTTAGTTTCCCGTCGGGAAGGAACGTCAGGTTAAGTTGTAGATTTCCATGTTGTCTGTTGTTAGGTTTAATTAGGTTAAGTGTACTGTTTTGTCTCTCCATTTCATGGGAAACCATAAGTACGTATAGTAAGTTGCACTGTTGCACTCAACTATTTATCCTATTTATAATATTGTCTACTATTGATCCTCTATTATAAATGATTGCTTATCTACTTGAAAGTCGAATAACTTCCATTAATGTGATTGAGCCATTTGTATGGTACAAGTAAAGTAAAGTACAAGTAAAGTCTTTTTCTAGGAGATCCTTCTATTCTTAAAGATATAACTCCTCTCACATACGTGGAATGGATCCAAACAGCCATAATGCGGTGCAGGAGGCTGCTAGTCCAATTATGGAAATCAGCCCACGTACCATCAATCACAGAATGGCACAACTTACTAAACAGTACAGCATCATATGAAAGGGTATCATTCTCTATGAAAAATAGGATAGATCAGTTCCACCAGAAGTGTGACAGATTCCTTCTGTATGATAGCACTACGTAACTAGAAAATTCGCAATTTCAAAAAATTGCAGAGTGTGGTTGCCGCAGTGGCTTACATATGCCCCTCCCACTAATATTGCCAGCCAATTACAATTTCAAGTCACGCCTTAGATCATGCGTAAGTCATTCGGAGGGGATTTAACCCCCGAAATTCATGTTTTTGCGACAAACGGTTACATTTCTCGCATTTGCGGCGCCCCCTATGGATGAAAATGGAATTGCTTTTAGAACTTGGTTGATTGAACCACCCCGGACATGTGATTCAAATTTGGGATGGATTGGACATTCCGTTCGTGATTTATGGCATTTTTGTGATATAGGCCCCTCCTACTAACTTCGGAAGACGATTACGGCCGAACGATACGCACTACCAAAATTCTGCATTTGGTGATTTAATCGGATATGTCCAGAGATCATGTGTGCCGATTTCTGTGAGATTTGGACAAAATATGTAGGAGGAAAAGCTAAAAGTTTGTTTTGGACAAAATTCAAAATGGCGGAAAATCCATCATGGCGGAAATGGGCGTGGCCTATATGGGGAGATGCGTCATGACCCAAGGAATCCAGGGAAAAATATATTTAGATTTTACGACCTACGGTTCAAGAGTTATAAGCCAAAAGGTAAAGTGGGCTGTTATAGCGCCACCATGAGGCCGACCGATAAAATTTTAGTGTTAAATAATTTTAGGGATAATGTTGAATTATCCCTAAAAGTTTTGTAACTATAGTGATTACAGTCTCCGAGGAAAAAATACTTGAATGTGATTTTTTGCCTTTTCCCATTCATGTCAATGGGGAAATTTAATTCACTAATAAATTCATATCAATTAAACTATACAACATTTCTCTTAACAAAATACAAGCACACGATTCCCGATTTTTCCGGTCAATTTGACATATGGCTCAAGTGCGTACAGCGTACAGTGTGGGAGGTATAAAGCGACAAAAAAAAGACTACAGTGAAATAATAAAAAAAATAATAATAAAGTGTTACAATTACTAGAGTCTGGTTGCCCCTTTTGGGGCAACCACACTAATGACAGACTACTGCCCCCCCCCCCCCCCCCCCCCTTGCCTGCTCACATATGTCTTTATCGAGAAGAGCACAGCCTCCCTCCCCTTCCTTCCCTCCGTGTTGTGTTCGTAATGTGACTGTCGATTTGTGTCAAACCCTTTTTTATTTGCTTTTGTTTGCTCTGTATTGTTGTTGCTGTTGACTGGTATTGTGGGTGTTGTGTTGTCTGAAAAAGAAAATCCAATAAAATACTAATCACAAAAACTTTGAGTGAGGTTTCCTGTCCCGTTTATGTTATGTTTACCCATTTATACCTAGACATTTTGGGTCGACATACGCACACGCGCACACACACACACACACACACACACACACACACACACACACACAGAATGTGTGGTTGCTCACCAGTTGAAGTCTTTCTCTGTGCACACACAGGGCATGGCAGCGAGGGCAGACGTGTAGCTCTTCCCGTTGATGCAGAAAGCTGCGTCCTTCCTCTTCCGAAAACTCCTCTCCTGGCCCATGATGCACTTCTCTCCCTGAAGGTGGCCAATCGGGGAAGAGAAGGGTCAAAACATTGCATAGTGTGCTACTTGACTGCCATCCATGGGATGCACTGTGCGTGTGTGCGTGCATGTGTGCAGATCACAGATTTTCACCTGGCAGGGTGGCATATCCAGGGCTTTTCCACTTTATAGTATCACCTCTACCCTCCATTGTATTTTTGTATTGGGCAAAAGTAACTAGTAAGAGTCCAAAATAACTTGCATATAGTAAATATTGTGTGGGTAAAATAACTGGGTATGTTTCATTGCAGGATTGAGTACAATCTTTACTATGTGTATATGTACTGTATTGCTACACAGTGGGTGGGGTTGAATGTTGGTGTGTTACCTGCAAATCAGTGAGATTCCAAAGGTCATAATCGTCTTCGTTACACTGACGAGGGAAAGACTGTCTGAAGTCTACCTTGACCAGCTCCCAGTCTGACCTGTAGCTGATGTGTCCAAACACACTGCACGCACGCACACACACACACACACACACACACACACACACACACACACACACACACACACACACACACACACACACACACACACACACACACACACACACACACACACACACACACACACACACACACACACACACACACACACACACACACACACACACACACACAGGAAATTACATTTAGTGATGGTACAACATAGTCATATTCAAATGGTGACATACACGATTAACCATGTTATTGACCACCACCTCTGAATAGATTTAGCAACCTTGGTGGGGTGTAGGTTATACAGACCTGGTATGGTCATGAAGAGCTATCTCTGATAGGTCTTTATTGTTGGTAATATTATTGTCATTTTTTATGTCTGTGGCAAAAATAGAATTTTGACAAAAATGTCCACCACAAGGCAACATGGCGATGACCCCTGCCCGGGGTTACATTAAGTTCTGACATTGTTTCATTGTGCTTATGGGCGGAGAGGTCATCTGATAACTAGAACTTATCAAAGTGTCCCTGTAAAGAAGACACTTCATAATAATGGTCACATTATCACACATGCCTCCAATTGGCAAATGAACGAGCATTACGGTATTTACTTTTACCCATCTGTGTGAGAGAGGGGAGCGTGTTAAATAACAGACTGATGTGCAACATGTCATCGTCTCGGCTGGCATATGCCGTTCTGTCAGCCCTGCCATCTGTCACATCGTTGGGAATACGAGGCACGGGGCCAGCGACAACGTCTCCACTGATGTCATTAAAGAGAACGATGGATCCCTCCTCCCTTGATGTCACTCCAGTTCTCCTGTGATGTGATCTCCAGTATGATATCTCGCCAACGCTAACGAGCAGGGTGAGTCATGGTGACTGAACAGTCACAAGGTCTTTGTAATTTTACCTGAGTACATTTTGATTACGGGACTAGTTCGTATCCCCGAACCACTGACATAGAAACATAGCTTTAGATTGTGGGGGCCTAAATAATATAGTAGAAGTGTTTTTTTTATCAAGATTTGATCAATGTCACCATGGTCCTCCACACACTACAAATTTTTAGAGCAAAATTGCCAAAAGGGCAGGGGTGCTCTAGCACCCCCTAGTGTCTATCTGTGCACGCCACTGAAAATTACCACCGCTGAAGTGCCCTTGGACAAAGCATTGAACCCCTACCATGAAATGTTCTATGAGCAGGGCCTGGCTGTAAACAAGTTCTTGAGCTTAGTCCAGTTACCCTGGGTAAACATAGTACCTTTCCTTTCTAACCTATCCTCACTAATAATCATTAAAAAAAATTCGCAATTTTTTTCTACTCGGTCTGTGTCTCATAGGAGGGATGTGGGCAGTTCAGAAACCGTCTTCCAGTGACATCATCGATGGGGAATACAAGCTAATAGAAACTGCAGGCTTTCTAGTCCTGAAAAGTTGCAATGCGAAAATGGAAGCCATCGTTCTCACGATAACGCAAATCTAACATTTTTTGTAAAAAAATCTTGTTAAAAAAAAATCAGCCTAATGATGATGTCACTGGAGGACGGTTTCTAAACTGCCCGTGCACAGCCCTCCTATGAGACACAGACTGAGTAGATAAAAATCGTGCCATTTTATCATGATTATTAGTGAGGACCTACAGTATTATATGAAGATTGAAAAGTGGTGAAGTGGTCCTTTAAGTAAAACATTTTAGTACTTTTTGGCCACCACAGGCCATTAGTATGAGAGTGACTGACATGGGGGGGTGGGGGCTGCATGGGGGGGCCTCCCATGCAGGCCCACATGCAGGGCCCCATGCAGGGCCCCATGCAGGGCCCCATGCAGGGCCCCATGCAGGGCCCCATGCAGGGCCCCATGCAGGGCCCCATGTCCTTGCTGCTAAGCTCCTTCATTATGAGGCCGGCGGTGGTCTGGGAAAAAAAATCGAACCTCCTTGGCTAGGAAATAGAGCCCGGGCTTATCTTTCAGACATCAGCCACACTCTACTGCTCCATACGTCACTCCAGGCTGCTATCTTGCGGGAGCCAGACACATATATTTTGCATGTGTGTGTGCACGTGGATGTGTGTGTGTGTCCTTCTTCTACACAATGTACAGTATAGTCCTACTGTATGTGCTTGCAGTGGGTTTGGTCCTCGCGTCCATCTCCTGACCTTCTCACCAGCTTCCAGCAAGAGGCAGATCTTATCTCTGAGCTGTGAGATGAAGTGACTCGTCTGGCTCCAGTTAACTTGCGGATAGAGACATTGGATGATGAGGACACCATGCTGCGTGTGTGTGTGTGTGTGTGTGTGTGTGTGTGTTTGTGTGCGTGCCTGTGTTCGTGCGTGCGTGTGTGCGTGCACACGTGTCATACTCACGTCATGACCAGCGTCTCATCTCCTGGCTCACTCAGGAGCCCGTCGACAAACACGGAGGTGCTGGTGAAGTTATGGACGCTCCACGTTCGCCCGTCATCAACACTGAACCTGGAACAGTGAAAGGAAACTATACGTCACACAACCGTTGGCAACTTGAACCCCCCCCCCCCCCCCCCCCCCTAGAAATGTGGTATAAAGTCAGAAGTCCTCAAACACATTTTCGTATGCAAAAATGTTCCAAAACAAAACAGCAGATGTATACAAGCTTGCAGCACGGCACGAAGTGATGCCTTGTGAGCTTGTACTGTATATCTTCTATTTTTGAAGAGCCAACACTTCACTTTTTCGTCTGAGCCAACACCAAAATCTAAAATGACACATGATGCTTTCCCCGGTTTTAATTTGTTAAGCATCACTCAACTTATTTAGCCTGCAGGACTCAGTGTGAGTGTGAGAACCGCAGCGCCGCTAATCAGAGAGACATGCACGGAAACATGTTAGCCTCTCTGCGAGTGGTTTTGCCGCGGCGCGGCAAATGTTCAGAGCAAAAATCTGCGCTGCGACATGGACGAGTGGTCCGAGGCTTGGAGCTGACGTCTCACTGAGCTGACGTCTCTATCTTGCTTTCTGCCTCTTCAAAACCCATTTTGACCTGAGGACGATTCTACAAATGCCTTCTAAATGAATGTTTCTATGTCAGCGGTTCTCATACATTTTCATGTCAAGGACCCCCAAAAATGTATGCATTTGGCCGCCGACCCCACATCTGAAAATATGTGTTTCCAGGGACCGCCCTTTGAGTTAAAAACGTTCGCTCTGAAGGAATTCAAAGATTTGCACCACATTTTCACAATTTTTCAAAAATAGCAGACCTACAAGCTCATAGCGTGGCACTCGGTGCCGTGCTATGAGCTTGTAGATCTGCTATTCTTCTATAGCTAAAGTATAACATAATGCTTAAAACACCAAAAGGGGTTCGCGCCCCAAAATGGGTTAACACAATCATTCATATTATGACGGGAATTTAGCCCGGTGTAAAACATAATGACAGTTCTGTCAATATGTGTGAAAGCAACAACCTCCTTCTCCCCGAGGCAGCAATGGCCAATATATCATCTCAAACAGTGGCGACGTATAGACCTTTTGCGCACATACAGTATAGACGCGCACGTGCACACGCATTCTTACTGTACAAAATCGATGAACGCCGACAGACTCACTCACATTTGCACCTCTGACTGAGTCTCAGTCGATTATTCAAATTATTATTAGACACGAACTGCGTCGATAATGCAGATCGAGCGGCACAAACACGTCTTAAGTAATTACACGTGCACGCACGCCGTTTTGTCAAATTGAGCAAAAACAAATAAACTCGTTGGAACTGGAGCTATTATGACAAATGCACATAAAACTAACTGTGTCCACTGTGTGCTATGTTTGATCACGGCTTCTTATTTCCCATGCACCCAGTGTTAGCTTTGGTCAAAAGCAATTGATAAGGATGCCTAGAGGCTTGTTTGTCATTTGACTTTGAATGAGCAGATTTTAAACACATGCAGGGATGGATGTAATCGTTTGAGTGGGCGTGCACACAAGACCCTTTACGGGTCACTCTCTGGCCCTGTAGCTCGGATTGTCTAGTGGACGTGAAAAGGGCAGCACTCTGTTGATGGCACTCGTTCACCACCCGCTGTACCACAGCGGGTGGTGGGAAGCTGTACGCTAATTATCTCTGAGAGACACAAGTGCACTTGAGGACAGGGAGAGTGGATACTTTTTTTGTTTGTATTTGAGCTTTTCCCTACAATCTTTACACTGTTGTGTCGGCATCTGAAATCAAACAAGGGCCCTTTCTGAGGAGATTTTGGATATTCGACTATACTACACACCATGGGAGCCACCGGAGGCTAACGATGGCTGCTAAAAAACGGGAAAATAAAATACTATTAATTCTGGATTTAAAGGACATTAAACACACCCGAGAGATCTCGTGTTGGCAAAGGCGGTTGCGAGCACGAATCCCGAGATTTCGCTCGTGTGAAAAAATATTGTGTTAATGGGTTATATGGCTAATGTCCTTCCTGCAGCTGGCCTGGGTTCGAATCTCTTTGCTGCACGTCGTCCTCTCCAGAGATGTTTTCCACCGCTTTGGCGGCCGGGGGAGTCATTGAGTTCAGCTCGGGTTATAACCCATTTCGACCGAGACCGATTCTACAAAATGTCTTCTACAGTAAATCATGAGTTTTCAGAAAAAAACCTATGTTTCTATATCAGTGGTTCTCAAACAATTTCATGTCAAGGACCCCAAAAATGTTATGTAATTGCCCGCCGACCCCCATCTGAACATATGTTGTTCCAGGGACCCCCCCAGAAGCAAAGATTTGAGTTGAAAATGTCCACTCTGAAAGAATATACAGTATATTCCAAATTTGTGCCACATTTTCACGATTAAAAAAAAATAGCAGACCTACAAGCACTCGGTGCCGCGCTATGAGCTTGTAGATCTGCTATTTTTCAATAGCTAAAGTATAACAGAATGCTTAAAACACCAAAAAAAGGTTCCCGCCCAGAATGGGATATGGGAACAGAGAGCACTAAAGGACGATGATCAGTGTGAGATTGGCACCACCTGTGAAAGGTCACTTGATTCAGGCTGAAGATAAGCTCCCTCTTCCTTATCTTCCATTTCCCGTTATTTCATTCTTATCTGATAAGGCGAGATAAGATCTCGCAGAGTGTGAAACGTAGATTTGCAAGGTCTTTGTGGGCCTGTAAAGGTTGAGTGAGTCACTTTGGACGGATGACTGCATCTCAGCTGCGCAGTGCACTGTAGGGGAGGCATCCTTTGGTTAGACATAGCATTGGTTAGACATAAGGTTGGTGAGGGGTGCGTTAAGACGACCGGATTAAGGTTGGTGAGGGGTGCGTTAAGACGACCGGATTAAGGTTGGTGAGGGGTGCGTTAAGACGACCGGATTAAGGTTGGTGAGGGGTGCGTTAAAACGACCGGATTAAGGTTGGTGAGGGGTGCGTTAACACGATCGGATTAAGGTTGGTGAGGGCCGGGGTGCGTTAAGACGATCGGATTAAGGTTGGTGAGGGGTGCGTTAAGACGATCGGATTAAGGTTGGTGAGGGGTGCGTTAAGGGTTGGGAGAGGGTTAAGGTTAGGTTTAGGTGTGCTGCCCCGTGGGAGGTTAGGTTTAAGGTGAGGGTTTGACTGGTCTAACCAATGACTAGTCTAAACTAAGTGCTCCTGTCTTTCGAGTGGCGGTCTTACTTGAGTATTTTGAGGGGTATCGAGGTGTCCTTGATGGCGACAATGACCCCACCGTGGTCCAGGAATAGTATGTGGTGCTCCTCCTCAAAAACCTGCCAACAGTAAAAGCACCTGATGGAAGTGGAACAGCTAAAGTTGGGCAGACTCCAACTTGAGTTACGATTGAGTTAAGCATAATAAGTCACTTAGCAAAGTATCTATCTAACTTAATCGAAGCCACTTTGTAACTAATGTGGTCATTTGGAAAATTGGCTGAGAAGGACATGGCATTGAGTGATTGAATAAAACTGACACAACTGTGTAAAAAACAAAACTACAAAACTGCAGTGCAGTTTTACAAAGTGAGTCTTAACACCGAATTTGACATCAAACTGCAGAAAACACTTAACATTAACACGGACGGACCGCCAGTTAAAATGAAAAGTGAAAATGAAAGTGGATGACTCACTTGTCTCCAAGTCTTGCCACAGTCTGACGTGATGTACATCTCCTCCTTATACTCCACCAGCTGGGAGCCAAGGTTACCTGAAAGACAGAGAGAGAGAGAATATGAAAAGAGGATTATTCACTTTCAGTTTTAACCGTCTTGCTGCCAGCATTAAATCGCGCGTAACACTTATTTTGAGGAGCCAAATATCTGTAACCGTGTGTTACAATGACAAAATGCTGTTTGTGGTGTCCTGACCGGTTGTTGTTCTTGTGGTATATTATGAATCATATAGCATATTCATAACTACTTAATGTTAAACTAGACAAGGCTCACAAGAGGTTGTTGTTTCAGCTCAAAGACAGTCCTTATTTATTTCAGAGAATGTTCACTGATACAGATCGACACCTACACCAAAAGGGCTTTTGTTTTGAAGACTTTGAAGCTCCCTTCCCTGCTGTGAACCTAGGGACCTAGAATCGCTGGTGCCTAGATGACTAGAGACAGACTTCTATTTTTCCTCACTGTGTAGCCGTTTCACATTGACTTTCTTAAAGAATTACTTTTAACAATCTTCTGTCATAATAACAAAATAGGAAAACGGTATTCTCTGTTACTAGTGAGTGCATTTACTACTGATTTAAAATGTACTATAAGAGACAGGGTATTTCTTTCATGATTGAAGTTTTATTTACTGAGATAAACTGTTTAATTAATTTCTTAATATAAAGCCTGTTCAATTTCATTTATTTCCATTGTGTTTTTAACTAAGTTTTCATTATACCTTTAATTCATCATTATCTGTTGTTTTATTTCAAAGTTAGAACTCAGTTAAAGTTTAATATCAGGACAGGAAATGTCTCTGTACCGGAACAGCTAGTGACTTTAGGGTCTCATTGGTCAAAAGGCAGGAAGAGCCTATTGCATGAGAGGAGGGATCTGTGTTGTGGTCATTGTGTTTATAACAAGTTGCTTTTCATTTTCTATGGGCTGATTCAACTCTGCCTCAAAATTGGTTCCGGAGACTTTGTTGAAACAGTCCACCTTGTGTGTACATTTTCACATGCTGTGTTTTGTAACGATTTCGTCTCGTGTTTTACCAAAATAAATGCTGAGATCCTGAAGAACTTTTCCCGTGCATTCTCCTTTCTTCTCCTCTACACTCTGGTCTGAGACGACACGACATCTGGGATTTTAAACGACATTCTCTCGCTCGGTGCAGAAAGATATCCGACCGCGAGTATCACAGCGCCAGATGCCGATTTGGAGATACAGGCATTTGAACGCGGACCATTGAATGCAAGTGAATGCGCGCGCATCTTCAAAATGACCGCGGCCACTGTCCCACTTGGACAAACGGTGGCTAACGATACGATCGGATCAAAACATGGATTAAAGAATATAAATTATAAACCCCTGGATAACGTAGCTATGTACGTGTCTGGCAGGCTAGGCGATTAATTTAACACCGGGCGCGCTGCGTGTTAAAAAGGTCACGGTCGAGGTAAAAACTAAAAAAGCATAATCTGCAATATCTTAGGATCAGAGCGATAACAAGATATGTTGGTGAGGGCAGTGTTTCCATCCCCAGGTTTGTATTACATTTCTATTCTAATCACAAGTGAGCATCTCATCATAATAGGACAAGAGGAAGACATGAATAAGACAGTGTTTTTGGCTTGTTCTTAGTAATGTTACCATGTTGTTATGAGAACTCACCGGCACCCATAATCAGCCCCGGGGCAGAGTCTTTGGTGTGGACCGTGCCGGACACATAGGGGTTGTCGGCCCAGCGCAGGTGAAGGTGCAGGTGGCAGTCAGGCTAAGATAACGAGAAAGATACATAATGAGAGAGAGAGAGAGAGAGAGAGAGAGAGAGAGAGAGAGAGAGACCATTTCATAGCCACGACAGCCTCAGAGGATCTCAATTCAGTTCACGCATTTCAAAAAGTACTTGAGTAAAAGTACAAAAGTATAGACATCAAAATATACGTTGTACCAGAATGTCCCATTTCACAAGTTCAATATAAATAAATATATTTGAAAATAGCCGATCTACAAGCTCACAATGTGAGGTGGCTGAAGTGGATAGTGTGTTTTGTAACTAGCAACTAACGTCTTCACCCTTTGTCAAGTCCCGCCCGTGGTTGTGGCCCTCTTCACACCCATTGGTTGCCGTTTCGTGGTTGGACAAAAATCCTCTCTCTCTCCATCCACTACCATTGAAATAACATGTTTTTCAGTTGCTTCGTATTGATATTCCGTGCACTCAATTGTTATTTTAAACTTGGTGTCAGTAAAAAGGAACATCGCAGATGCATCATGGTGACTCATGGGCATATCATGTTTGTTTTTAGTTTTTTTCAAAACTTTGACCAATTATTTCCACACAACAGCTCTAAGGTATATATTAATGACATAGTGAAATGTTGAAAATGAGTGGAATGCCCCTTTAAGTAGCATACACTTTACACCACATGGCAGGTGCAACATATCTGTTTTAGAGTCAAATGAACACTCTTTTAACTTGCCTCCATCAGTACTTATTCTTCTTTGTGGCTCTTCTCTGTCTGCCCTAGTAACACCTAGCAACAGTGCAGATGGTACGCCCATGCACGTGCATTGAATCAAATGGCCTGTGCCTTCTTACGCACAAACAATAAATCACAGCATGGGGTTGAATGACGGAGGAGGGGGGAGAGAAAAAAGAAGGAAATATCTCAAACGACTTTGCGACGCTATTAGGCACTAGATTAAAGGCATGATTGCTGGCATTAATCTGCAACACATGGCTTCATTTAGGCGTGATTACTAACCTCTATTGCGAGGCACATTCTTCATGCCCGCTTTCCCTTCAAGGTGGCAACGTGATACAGTCGTTTTGGCAGGGTTTGTCTATAGCCATAGTGGGATGGCACATAGCACGTAACATCTGACTACAGTATGTCTTTGCTTTGGAGATGTATGAGACAGCATAATGACATGTCTATTAGAGAGGATATTTGTTTTTATTAATCCCTATTGCTATTTTTGGAAAATCGTGAAAATGTGGTGCAAATCTTTGAATATATATTCGTTCAGAGCGAACGTTTTCAACTCAAATCTTTGCTTCTGGGACCCTGGAACACCATGTTGTCAGATGGGGGCCGGCGGACAATTTCATATAATTCTGGAGGTCCAGAAGGTGGAAATAGTTTGAGAATCACTGACATAGAAACCTAGGTTTTTCATAACACTGTCATGATTTTAGAAGACATTTGTAGAATCGTCCTCAGGTCTAAATGTGTTAAAACTGCATGAAACACAGGAATATAAATAAAAAAAGAACATACAATCCATTGCCTTTAATTCCTAATGACTAATTTATTAATTATAACAAAACAAAACGAGGAAAGGGCAGCAGGATGGGAGTAGGAGTCATTTTTAGGGGGAGTGAGATGGGATCAGGAGTCAATCTACCAGGAGTGGGACGGAAATCCACTCCCGTGTCGGTCTCTAATGTCCATGATGCAAGCGCTGCTGGACAATATAATAATGAATAATAATTCATCCAAAATCAAATCAAAAGTCGTGATTTTAAGTCTCACAATTATGTTGTAAAACACGTTTCACTATAACCGCGTCTTTGACCAGACAGAGAACCGCTCACCCTACAGCACAATAATAACTTCCCTCACATAACGGGCCACGTTAAAGAAAGGTGAAAAACAAAATAAAAGACTGGAGGAATGATCCGATATCCCTCCCTTACCGCTTTGCAGCTGACCGGCTTGCCGTTCATGTCGGTGGTCGGCGGCGCCAGTGGCTCCCAGTCCCGGCCTTTGTTGTAGGTGATCAGCGTCGTCACTTTGCCGTCGACCTTCTGGTTGGCCAGAAACACGCCCTTGACGCCGCGCACCTGGAAAAGGACATGAAAGATTGGCAGGTTAACGATGAATAATGACATGGGTATGGTTAGAACCTGGCTGGAATCCCTAAACGGGTATAGGATGTAAATTAGTTGTCTTGCTTTTTTGTTTTTGTTTTTTTACTTCCATGTCAGTTAAGTTTAGAATCATGCCCAGCCTTAATTTGCGCTTATCTGGGGAACTAAAAGAAAGAGAGGAAAAATGAAGAAAAGAAAAGAGAAGAGCTGCCATGAGCGGTTCATATTGGGTTACATAATAATATCAAGTCATGCCAGCAGCAAATTCCCTGTCCTGATCCAACTCCATCTGCACAGTTCATGAATCCCAGTTTGTTCTCTTGGGGAGATCCACCTCTCATTTGTGAATGGCTAGGGGTATACTGTACTGTATGCGATAATCATATATGCAACCATGGGTACGGCTACGGCTATACAGTATATATCTGGGGTAATGATGAATGCCTCTGTGATAATCTATACTATACTCTATGTATCAACCAGTGTTGTACTTTTAGAAGTGGGGGGGTCGGGGGACGCCCCATAAGAAATGTGCATTTGCGTGCATGTGAGCAAGGCGTGCACACAATTAAAACATGCAGATGTGCATAATTATAGCCACTTTAGAAACAGGGTTTACAATGCTTAACCATATCCATAAAAGTAAACGACAAAAGTAAACATATTTATGTAAAAAAAAAAAAATTGACACTACACTACTGGTATCAACCCCCAGTCATGTGCTATTTGAAGGTTAATATAAACAGTAAGAAAGATAGAGAAAACTTTTCCTTTCCATTACATTTAACATAAAAAAGTAATCTGACCAGCCAAAACACTCTTGACCACCGAAACCTTGAACAGTAGGCCTATGTGTTTGCATAGAAACCACACTGACAAGAATGCCAAATGTTGGAACACATGATATAGCTCAGTGTGACTTATCTAATGTGGACACAGTGTTGTTTTTGGCCCTTTTCCCCGGAAAAAATATAAATAAATGCCAACTCTATCTAAGCACTATTACATAACTACAGTTAACCATGGTGGTGGTGAGCTGGTGACACGTCGTGACTCTGCTGCGTTGCGGCGCAGTGTGTGTGTCGCTGTGACAGACAGCTCCCTCGTTATAGCGTGAGTTGTATTTTACTTTATCAATGCAGGGTTGGTAGCGGATGGACACTTATATAAAGAGCTTGAGTTGTGATTTAGCTCCAGTTGTCAAAAAGTGCAGGTGAAATACCCAACAGGCTTGACATTTTAATAGAACACTTAGCACACACAATAGAACACACCGATGTTCAACCTCATTACCATGTATTATTCATAAGGCATTGATTCATGTTGCATAATGTATTGATCCTATATTTTAATAGTTTGTACTGTAACTGACAATACACAAGGAGTACCATTGATGGAGGCCAGACTAT
This sequence comes from Protomyctophum parallelum, assembly GCF_964188405.1. Lineage (NCBI taxonomy): Eukaryota > Metazoa > Chordata > Actinopteri > Myctophiformes > Myctophidae > Protomyctophum > Protomyctophum parallelum. The sequence goes on along the minus strand of NC_139716.1, from coordinate 16,613,245 downwards.
TATAGAAGATTAATATTGAATATTGGAACAATAAAGATGTCATAATGTACAACGTTGTCCATTAACTTTGTTTAAAAAAATTATGCTTTGCATGGTCCCGTTAACACATTCAGACTGTACGACGTGTGGAAACGTCATAGCTAATCCAACCGACCGATTGGGACGATTTTTTTGGGTTGGCCTATCCTTCTGCAATGTACTCCTTGCTTTTCACGCATGCGCGCTGCCATTCACTTCCCTGTTTACGGATCAGAAAGAAATGCTCGCCGCACGTAATCTAGGGAGCTCTCCGTGGTTTTGACCAGATGGCTATACTTCTGTCTTCATTTCTGACTTCAACATGCCTCTCACTCGGAATATTAACGCTTCTAGAGAGACTTTATCGTAATGGTCGCACGGTAAGCAAGCAACATTATGCCTCCCGGTTTTTGCACGGAACGGAAGGCCCCAGCTTTCAGAGTAAAAGCTGCCATATCATGCAACTTGGTGTAGTTTGGGCCATTGAATTAAACCAGTTGAATCACTTGGGTTGACTTTTTTTTGACGTCAGGCCTAAATGGGTTATCTCACCTCCAGGATGTCGATGAGGACGCTCTCCTCGGGCTGCTTGGTGCTGCGTACGTTCTCCAGCGCCACAGAGTAGTACACCCCCTGGGGGTCCGACTGGTACAGGTTGTACGTGTCCGTCTGGTGCCACTCCTGGAGCGCCAGGAACACCTGGCCCTCGTCCGTGCTCACTATCTGGACGTCCTGGGAGAGACAAGTGGGTAACGGGGAGGAGGAAGACCAGGGTTCATTTTGAAGAATAGCGGAGAAGAAATGACAGTAAATTTCTCTAAAAGAGAAAACCAGCACTCACGGGACTCATGTTTTAAGGCACCCTTGATTTATTTAAATGTTGACATGGTATGCTTTCGTGTTTCGGCGTTCAAGCCTTCATCAGCGTTGTCTGAGCATTGTTGAGACATGTCAACATTTAAATATATTAAGAGTGCCTTAAAACATGAGTTCCGTGAGTGCTGGTTTTTCCCTTTTAGAGACATTTCTGTTCAAAGTTATTTACCCGACCGCGCACCCGGTGAGAATGCTCAAGAAGTTTGAGACTGTTTGGAGTTGTGCGAGCTATACCTTGATAAAAGGAGACTGTTTGGAGTTGTGCGAGCTATATCTTGATAAAAGGAGAAGAAATGAGAAATAAAATACAGTAGATGAAAAGGGGAAAGTGGCGATACAGGAAATGGGATGAGGTGAGACTTCAAAACAGCTTTTCGCACCGACGGAGTCTCGTCGTTAGGGCATGTGCGTCACAAGCTGACTTCAACGCTCAATTAAAAGCGCTGTGTGACGGTGGCGCCCCGACTCAGCACTTTCTCTGTGAGTCTTACTGATTACATTAACATAACATTTGAAGATAAAGCCATCAACTCATTGACACTAGTACGCCCTTGCCCTTGCTGCAAAGTGCTTTTTTTTTTCCAATTACACAAAAATGTGTTTGCCTATTAAGAGCAGGGTCAATACATTTAGGCTTCATCCACACCTACATAAACGTAGCTTTTTCGTTTTCATTTTCGTTTTTTTTAAATCTCTCTGTCCATATGACCAATGGCAAGACCCATGCAAAACTCTGTTTACATTGTCCACACAGGGAACACACAGGCGGAGTTTAAAAAAAATACACTGTGGCAGGAGTTTTCCAAAAGATGCGTTTATATGGACCAAAAACGCGTTTGCGTGTGGGCGACCCCCCCAAAACGCATATAAAAACCTACGTTTATCCGTTTACCCGGATACGTGTGGACAAGGCCTTAGAAATCCTCTTGGCATGTCGTGATTGTTGATTCTACTCGGTTTCTGTGAAAACAACAATTCCAACCATGAATTATAATGGAACAAACTCATAGCCAGGCTATGGTACTGAGATGCTTTAGTGGACGGTGGTCATTGGGAAAGTGAGCCATTGGTGATTTTAAGGCCAAACACCTGGGAGATGCAGCCTCCCAGTGAAGCCATTCTATTCATGAATACTAAAACAGGCGAAGGATGTATATACAGTACACTGTGTTTAACCAGGCTTAGCTGACAAAACATCAAATGGAAAATGATGTTCTCTCAATTTAAATGCATTGAGACAGGGGGACGTGAATTAAGATGGATTGGGAGGATGTGGGAGTTGCTGAACTGTACATTGGGTTTGAATAATTATGTGAGTGTATGCTGCGCGTGAAATGTGGGAGCGTGTGGGAAATGTACAATCTTCATCCACCCGCATGGTGCCTTGTGGCTAAAATGAAATCCTATGTTGACTACTGTATGTAGCAGAGTCATGTATATTCAGGACTAAACACTCTTATGTAGTGTTGTACTGTATAGTATGTATGCATCATGCATACAGACTGATCTATGATCACACAAATTAATCGCACGCTCAAATACAGAGGCACACAATACCTTCTGGCTTCTGCACACACACTACTATCCCATATAGGCCTTTTTTATAAGGTGCTTAAAAGGATCCCACATTCAACCTAGTCTTTGAATGTGAGGTGGCTGAAGCCAGCTGTGCGTAGCTTAAAACCAGAGATCTCACACACACACACACACACACACACACACACACACACACACACACACACACACACACACACACACACACACACACACACACACACACACACACACACACACACACACACACACACACACACACACACACACACACACACACACACACACACACACACACACACACACACACACACACACACAGCAAACAACATATGCTTGAATGTTGAATAACAGGATTATAATGACAGGAGGCTGAACAAAGCCTTTATTATATATGTACGCTCAGTGTGCAAACAAGAAATCGATGCACAAAAGAGGGTTGATTCTGAAAAGACGCCCGCCTTTGAATGTTTGATCACAACAGAGGCCGTTGCTGTTTGTCCAAGTACTGTAATATCAGTTATGGTTATGGAGACTAGTGTCCTCTAAGAGCAGTGCTTTGTTTGTGTTCTCTGTGGCCCACTATACTTAATAATAATGAATTGCATTTTTATAGCGCTTTTCCAAGTGCTCAAAGCGCTTTACAATGGTTTATTCATTCATACATGGGAGGTGAAGCGGCGAACAGTCGACGCCAGCGTCCTCACTTTCCACATTCACACACCAATGGTGGCAAGCTCACACCAACCGACTCATTGGAGGCAATGTAGGGTTCAGTGTGGACAGGAGGAGCCGGGATTCGAACCACCGACCCAGGGATCATTGGACGACCTGCTCTACCTCCTGAGCCACAGCCGCCCATAGCCGCTCATACTTAATGTAATGTACAGATTTCAAAGTGTTTATTTTTCACCAGAGCTGGAGGTGGGCACGTTGAGGTATAAGCAAGCAGAGAGTCAGAGACAACTAATGTTGCTGTTGACGAGTGAGAATTTATAAAAACACGAAAGAAACCTCTTTCCTGGCTTACGCCTTTTATTGATTTTTGAAGGGACAGACAGTAGGCTGACAGGAAACGGGAGAGAGATGGGGGGGTGACATGCAGTAAAGGCCGTGTCGGGTCCGGGAGTCGAACCCGCGGCACACTGCGACTGGATTACCAGTCCGGTGCCCAGACCGTTACGCTACGGCCTGGGCCACTCTTTCCTGGTCTTGAGTGAATCTTCCTTTTGGGGTGGGCTGCAGCCCGAGTATAAAATATGCAAAGGAATCTTAACCAGCATTACACTCCTATATGTTGCCTCTGTGCCTTCCATTCATCACTGTCAGGAGGTAGGGAGACCACCGCATGCCCCGCTGAGATCTTGTCTCACAGGGTAAAATGGCAGAGGTCCTGGCCTTGTTGGATGCTGCATGGTCCGCTGGACACACAGCCTACATTCAACCCTTTCTACCTTTCCCTGACCCAATCTCAGCTGGCGCAAAACGGCAAGTATAGTATCGCAGTGACCAAGCGGAATGGAGAAGGAATAAGAGATGGGGGAGGCCCGAGAGCTTCATTTACGAAACCGGGCGGTTACAAAAGCATGTCTGATCAGCTGTACTGTAACACATGTCACACCATGAAATTAAGACAAATACTTAGATGTTTCTGTCCGTACTACCACAAGATGCCATTTCTAACTAATGACTAACTACAACAAACATAACTAGGAGAATAAATAGTGGACCTTGATATGATAAAGGTTGAAAACCACTGCTTCTAGCCCCCCACCCCCGCCCCACCCCCCCCCACACACACGCCTCTCCTTTCCCTTTGCTATTTGCATTTCACTCAACCTTTCACTCACTCTCTGTCTTGCCATCTTTCTAAATACGAGTGACATTTCTCCTTCTCAATCTCTCTCTCTCTCTCTCTCTCTCTCTCTCAATCTCTCTTTTGTCCTAAGAAGCAATGTGACTAGTGACCTATTTGCTCGCCCAACAAAGACAGACATGTATAGCCGGGAAAAGCAAATAACAAGTTTTGCATGCCAGGTACGAGATAACCCGTATTTTCCCTTACACCAGCTGTATCCCATACAACATAAAGCTTTATATCAAATATGATGAGTTTCGCGGTTGCTATACACACCAGGTTAAATGCGCATGCAAGCCCATAGGTTCTCATTAAAAGTAGAATCTTCTTTGGCTGTTATCCCTGAAAGCACGAGCGCTGTCCGTGGTGATCATCATCCATCCGGATGTTCGGATGTGATTTGTGATTTTACATCGCATCGCTCCCGACATGTTAACGTTTCTGGCAAAAGATAAACATCGTGAGCTATTGCTAACATAAGCCGTTCCTTACAATGGCGGTCTCCGAGCCCGGGAAACCGGAAATGAAGATATCCGTATTTGGTGAAAATGGCACCTATATAAATAAATATAAATAAATACCTACATATACCCTTTACTGCCAGACAAATAATTAACTAGGAGTGTGCACGAGTGTGCACGAGTGTGCATGCACACATACACGCACAAACACACACACACACACTCTTCTCCACCACCTACAGTACCTGCCACACCTAATGACATTGATCCTCTCTCCTTATACTGTAGAAAGAAGAGCAATTTCCTGTGTGTGTGTGTGTGTGTGTGTGTGTGTGTGTGTGTGTGCGTGTGTGCGTGTGTGTGTGTGTGTGTCTGTGTGTGCGCGTGTAACTCCATCTCTTTCACCTTCCCTCATGATCACCAAGGACCTGAAGTGTTCCAGACCACTCTAAAGTGACGGCGGGCTAGGTGGTTCAGAGTAATTGTAGAACACTAACCCTTCACTACACTCACTTTTCCCAGACACACAATATGTCCTCTTTAGGATAAAGTGCCAATGACAGCGATTGTCTCTGAGGCTCTCTCTCTCTCTTCCTTCCTTCTGGGTTGCTGCAGGTTGAAAAATACATGAGCCCCCCAGCCCCCCCCCCCCCTTCCCCGAGAGTCCGTATTCAATCAATGCAATTCAACAGCACTCCAGACAGTGTCACACTAAAATGGTCCCCTGAGCAGATTACCCTGACAGCAGAGGTTCCTGCTCGCTGAGAGCCCCTGCTGTGCTCCCTCAACGTGGTGTGACTTTACGCGGGTTGCAGATGTTAGTCTTTAATATTTTATTGCCGATACAGATTCTGGTCTGGAGGCCAGGATCTGTATTATAGAAGTTTCCACAGAATAAACGTGTAGAGCAATATGTCATCTATACTGTGCTGAAATGTGATATGTTTTGTTGAGCAATATGGCATTTCCTCAGGGGAAATTTGTCGTCGCTGAAAAGTCGGTTATTTTTCAATCCCATGAAGGCTTAAACAGCCAAGAATTGGCTACCTCCTCGACGAATTTTTCGATTGCACAATTACTTTTCACGCATTGTCTTTGACATTAAACATCATGCATATGAACTCATGTACGTATAACACATGAATGGGTTCATTCTGGGGTTATTTCATAACCATTTAGCAATACAAATGGGAGTGGATTCGTGCGTGTACACACAGTTCTACGAGAATGTATGATTTTATATGGGCCCACGTTGCTTCTTAAACATACATCACTTTGAGCTTTTAGGAATTAAAATGAAAGTGGATGCTGGAGATTAAAAAAATAAAAAGGTGAAAACTCTTAAGGTAAAATCGTTGTTGAATTGATTTCTGTTTCAAGGAAAGAACGCTGGGTTTGTGGAGGATTACCTTGGGCAGAGCGTACTTAGGAAACTTCATCTGGACAAAGTCGGTACGTCGATAGGACACGTAGTGCTTGGTTCTGTTCCCTGTGGTCACCTGGGGAAATTGAGAAAACACACAACGCAACATGTTCCATCGTGTTCGTCCACTCAATACAGGAACATCACAGAGGAGAGAAGCAGAGAGAGGGGGGGAGAGAGAGAGAGAGAGAGAGAGAGAGAGCGCTTGATGATATTATATCATCAAGCTATAATAATATATTATTATTTATATTATAAAACAAGACAATAGAGCTAATCTGAAAGGAGGTACAATTTAGGCATTTAGCAGACGCTCTTAATCCAGAGCGATTTACATACATTAAGCAAGAACAAAGAATAAAAAAGCAATACATACAGTAGTTATCATGAATCATACATAAGCTAAGAGCGTAACAGTGGAAAAATCTATATAATAAAACTATGCTAAGCTACATGAGTTGAGCCTTTTCATACGCCTGTAGGAGGTCGAGGTTAGGTCAAGTACTACGGCAAGTGCTACGGCTAAGATGGAGTCTGAAGAGGTAGAGCTGTGTGTGTGTGTGTGTGTGTGTGTGTGTGTGTGTTGTGTCAGTGTGAGTGTATATAGAGTATGCAGTAAATGGACATGAGAAGAAACATGAGCCATTGTAATACTTTCATTCTTGCAATTCCTACAATATGATGTTCCAAATAAAAGGTAGAAGCAGATTTTTTGTTTTGGGAGGAAAGGTAGAAACAGTGATGTGTTGTTGTTTGAGATGAAAATGTTAAACAGTGATGTGTTGTTTCAGCAGAGGCTGAGGATGCTGGTACATGCGTGTGCGTGTTTGCGCATGAGCTATACCTTGACTAATATGTAATCGTCTTGGACGGACAGCGAGTTGTGGTCGATCTTTCCCAGGAACTGAGTGGTCACCATCTTGTCTGTGCAGTTCTGGATGAGGCAGGTCACATACAGGAAGCCTGCAGGACCATCATCACCAACGCACACGAGAGACCACAGAGAACACATGGTTATAAACAAATAAAGTGTTGTTGAGAAGAGGTCGTATAAAATGATATATTTGACAACATGCCACAGACACTGCTCTTGTTCCCACATTTAATGCATTTTAGTTTTTTCATTTCACATGAAAGGTGAAAATCTGGATTATGAGATATTTGTTTTCAAGGAACTACGCCGTATCATGTCAACCTAAAACCCACAGCGAATTTGATTTTGAAAGACAAAACAAGACAAGAAAACACAGCAAGAGCAAAGTGATGAATAAGAAGGAGATGGAGGAGAAATTACTGAAGGCAAACGAGAAAGAGAAAAATGGAAATGCCAAATCACGTCTGGAAGTTTGGGGTCACATGAAAACAACATAATGATGATGCCACTGGCAGCATTTCTGAAAAAATTTAAGAAGAACCAGAGAGAGAATATCGTCAGAGCTATAACTTTTTATAGTGAATCTATCACTTTTTACTGCTCTCCTCTATCACTGCCATCGGGGGTATTGCCTGTTGCTTGGCTAACTCAGTATTGACTTTCAGGTGCAGCTACATCAGCCCTGAAATTCCGCAGCCTTTCTCCTCTCCAGAGGTCAAGAGAAAATGGAGCCCACGGAGAAAAGGCTCACGTACACAAACTATGCACATGAATGGTAAAATGAGATTTGACTGTGTGCTCTAAGTACACAGAGGCACCGGTGCACGGGCATGGCACGCACGCACGGCCGGTCGGCCGCACGCACGCACGGGAGCCTGATCACGCATAGAGTCAACACAGGCATACACTTCAGCTGATGTGCACACAATGCAAGTACACATGAGATTCAAACAAAGCAAACACAGCAGAAGTCAATCTGCCTCCAAGCTCTCAAGGTGAGATGCCACAACAATTATTTTCCTTTTCTTTTTTTGTACCTTCCTGTACCTCGACTCCACTTTGTTTAAAGAGGTCTGTGGCGCTAACAAATAGACTTGCTAATTTATTGAAATGCCCGACATTTAATCAAAGCAGCATACGGCATAGGACTCATTAAAAGGCTATTAGATTGGAGTGTTCAATACCAGCTTGCGATACACGCACGCACACACGCACACGCTCCACTAGAAAATTGAAGACAAAGGCTGCAAATGTGAATAACTTTTGAATCATACAAACTTATGGACAATGTTTTAATTTCATTCAAATTTGCAGAAAGATTGGCTTGTGTGTGTGTGTGTGTGTGTGTGTGTTTATTTTATTTAACCTTTATTTAACCAGTAAAAAACCACATTGAGACTGAAGTCTCTTTTACAAGTGTGAACTGGCCAGAACAATAGGCAAAATAAGTGACACAACTCTGCCAGTAACAAAAAAGAACAAAAAAAAAAAACAGGACAGACATACAATGCTCATAAATACAGTACCCACTACCAAAGAAGCTAAAAGGGAGAACAGGAACGTGACCAATAAGGACTAAAAGATCTAAGCAACGGGAATTGCTAGTTGACTAAAAAAGCAAGCAGACAGTTGCTATACGTCAAAGCAGGAGCAGTGTATGGGAAGTGTGCCCATGGCAATCCATTTAAAGCTCACTAGGACTAGGGGAATCACAGCAGCCAGTTTGAGTCTGGACTGTAGGTCATTCCAAGACCAGGGTCCGAAATAAGCAATGCTTTTTTTCCCAGCCTCAGATTTTGTTGGGGGCACGACATAGCGTAACCAACCATTTGATCTGAGGTTGAGAGAGTTTTGGACAAGTTCAAATTTAGAACCAATGTAACGTGGGAGGTTACCAAGAATGGCTTTATAAATGAGAGTATACCAATGTAGCAACCTGCGAGACGTTAAGGAATACCAACCCACAAGGGCGTACAGAGTACAGTGATGAGTCCTATAGGGGGAATTGGTTATAAACCTCAATGCAGCATGAAACAGGGGGTCAAGTTTGCTCAGAGTTGAGGAACTAGCAAAGCGGTAGACAGTATCTCCATAATCAAGCTGCGACATGAAAAGGCCTGTAACCAGCTTTTTGCGAGAAGCATTAGAAAAGCAGGACTTCATTCTGTAGAAGAAGCTCAGTGTGAACTTAAGCTTTTTTGCCAAGGTGTCAATGTGGTGTTTGAAGTTTAACTTGTTGTCCAACCAAATCCCAAGATATTTATACAACTCAACCCATTCGATGGATACTCCATCCTGATATTTGAGGGGACATTGACTAGGCTATTTGGAGAAAATAGCATGGCCTTGGTTTTGTGTGTGTGTGTGTGTGTGTGTGTGTGTGTGTGCAGCCATGCATATCCACAGCATGTTTTCCTTCACATCATCCTCCGTAATGACACGTGCACCTACAGACCACGCCAGCCGTGCTATCCATCAACTTACGCCCACATGGCTCGTCCTCTCTCCCCCCCCCCCCCCCCCCCCCCCATGCCCCCGGCCGTGGCTCGTTCTTTCTCCCACACCCCTGGCCTACACCGCCGTCCCATTCAGAAACCTGCCGCACTATAACCTGGGCACAGACGCCCGCGGGGGAGAGGTCCTGCCTACGATCCTCCTTCCCTAGTGAAACCTCCCTCTGTGGCCACGTGCCACCTTTAACCTGCCGTGTTTAACCTTGACAATGCCACATGTGACAACGGGAGGGGGGGCACATATAACGAACAGATTGGCTCGGCACGCCTGGCCGCTCCAGCCCCGCTCGCCTATCTGTCTTGAGTACGGAAGCAAGGAGATGGGGGTGGGGGAGTGTTTCTGAGGAAGAGGGGGACCATGTGCTGCACCTCCCATAGTTCCAGGAAGAGCTCTGAGTGCCTGAGCAGCTGTCCCGGACACAGGCTGTCGTCTCTCTGATTCAGCCCCAGCACAAACACAGACGCGTCTTGTTCAGGATGACAACTCTCACATTGTGGACTTCCAGCATTTCTGTGTCTCCTCACATGGGACGGAGTGTGTGCGTGCGTGCATGGCATGTTGTTAAAAAGGTCTATGGGATCTAAGTTTTGTCAGACAGACAGACAGACAGACAGACAGACAGACAGACAGACAGACAGACAGACAGACAGACAGACAGACAGACAGACAGACAGACAGACAGACAGACAGACAGACAGACAGACAGACAGACAGACAGACAGACAGACAGACAAAAGGATAGATGGAGCGAGGTGACGAGATGAGGGAGTAGAGGGCAAGAAGTTGTCAGGGTTTAAAGTCACTGAATCAGAATAAACACGTCGTAACTATACTGACCACAGGGAGCTACTGTACCAAATCCTCATTTTGTTCCGAAACAAATCAGTGTTTTGTACCTACGGTATACGAAGGCCCTGCATGTTGAGTCAGCCAAGTTAAATGCACCACATACCGGTACACAGACTGTACCATGAGTCATTTTTACACTGTGCTGTCTATTGAAGCTTAACTAAAACTGAATCATGAGTCACTTTTACACAGTACTGTCTATTAAATCTGGAATGAAACAGAATTATGACTGAATCCTTGAGTCTGCCGGGGCAGTACGTGTGTGGCTTAAAATGTGGAGTGAGTGGTTGCCTTGGGCTGAAGGTTCCCCAGTTTGATTGAGGCATCGCAGCAAAGTGTCCTCGAGCAAGACTTTTAAATCTTTTAAATTCGACTTTAATAGTGATTGTAAGAACATTCAATATTGTGTGCACTTGAACGCCACAATAGGGCCTCCCCAGTCAAAAAAAGACAGGAACAAAATGATGCACTATCAAATCGGAGCAGATTCTCACTCCATATGCTATCTTACCCCAGTCAAAAACTTCTGGACACAGAAGCGTGTTGCCATGTCTCCTTATTATAAGCGACTTTGGGATTGTTTTTCTGTAAAGTTGCTTGTAAATATTGGTAGTTGTGGGTTGCATTTTTTGGGGCATTGTTTTAAAGATATTGGGCTCCATCTTATACCATGCTTTATCCTCAAGTAATAAACATTTTCCGTGAATTACGCATTTAGGAGCTTCCACTGTGCGTAAACCACACAAGCGGCCACACAAGCCACTATTTATTTTGCCGACTCCTATATTTGCGGGTGGAGGGTGTCTGTAGGCGTGTTGATGCACTTTCCCTATATTTGCTATCTTATAGGTTTAGGACAATGGAAAGTGCCTCTTCAAACCAGCAAATTCTCTGTGATTGGAATTTTACTACAATGAGCAGTGTTATTCCTTGTGCTTATTGTGTTTAATTGTCTAGTCAAAGAAGTTATTAGATTTGCACGAGTGAGGCTTTGTTGAGGCTTTGTGAGGCTACTGCACAAAAAACAAACCGGCCTCTGTATCAAATATAAATAGGCTATATTTCAAGGCATCAACGTGTGTCGCTCTTCCATGGCCATGGGCCATAGTGTAAATCACTGGGCATAATGTTAAATGGATAATGGATCTCTTAAAGGCAATGGCAGGTGGTGGCACCGTGGCACAGTGATTGCTTTAATCATGGTAACGCCCAAACCACACCTATGCATAATGTAAGGGGTAATGGACGTGTTTTAGGGACTTAGGCTGTGGCACATTTGACGGGGCCACACCTCTCACACAATACTAAATCCCCAAATTAAGGAAAAAGGGCCCCTGCCGCAAGATGGAGCCCATTATCTGTGGCTTTTTCTGCCTTTATTGATAGATTGAAAGTAGGGATGTCCCGATAAACTTTTTTCGCTTACCAATCCGATCCCGATACCTCAGTGTTAGCCGATACCGAATACCGATACCAGTGTCGTGATCTCATGTTGTGTTGCGTTTATAGCAGACTCCTCACTCAAATGTGCACTTGCAGTTTGGGCAACTCCAAAGCAAACTCCACATTATATTTACCTGCCATAGTGTCAATCCCTTACCCCTGTGTCGGATCGGTGGTTAGACTGGCATATTCACCGATACGACAAATAAGGGAAAGTAGGTGGACACACACACACACACACACACACACACACACACACACACACACACACACACACACACACACACACACACACACACACACACACACACACACACACACACACACACACACACACACACACACACACACACACACACACACACAATTTGAGTGTGCCAGGGACCCCCGTACCAGATTTGTGTGTTAAATTGTTGCAAACTTTTTTCAATATCTTCTTTCGAAAATAGTGAATCTACAAGCTCACACCGTGTCGCATCTGAGCAAAGTATATGTTTAAAGTGCTTGTGTGGCCAGTGGCCTATAGCACAGGATTAACCCCAGACTCCTTCCAGTGTGCTGCTCAGTGCTGCTCACTAACGGCCCCCACCTTTACTTAATGCGGCCCCCGCATGTTGCATATCAGAATACTGATATAGTATTGATTTCAGCAGTTACAATTCCAAACCCGCTTTAATTACTTCATGACTAGTATTAAATGACTAGTACTAATAATGACTAGTATTAACATGTTTTTGTGTCCAATGTAGTTAACATAACTATAACTAAATGCATTTGAAATTCAATAAAAAGGTTACTTTTCAGGATTCCAATTCAAAAATAGCAAAAGATTATTCAGGTTTTCAAATATAGCAAAAAGCTCTTTTGCTTAAACATGTAGCTAGGTGTAATGTTAGAGACCACAGAAGTGAGCCTTTCAAGCCTGTTTTCTCAACTCGCTGCATTACTCCATAAGCCATATCTCCAAAACTGGTTCGTCAAACTGAACAATCAATATGTCAATTTGAAGCTATGATTCCCTGCTTTCATATGACATGAAAAAAAAAAAAAAAAATCCAATGGCAGTCCCTCAGTCAAATTTGGTCACATTATGTTTAAAGTATTGCAAAATATGCAACGTGGCCCTCTGGATTGAGTGTGGAAATACAGTGGCCCTCTCCATCGTCAAAGTTGCCCACCCCTGCATTACAGTGTTACTTGTTCAATGAGACTTTCCATCCCCATTATATGTGGACTGTATTCACGGAGATAGTGGACACAGGAGAGCAGCAGGAGGCAGGCCAGGAAGGAACATCTAATGTTCCACAACAACAACAGAACAGCCCAATGTGCCTGAATGTCCCCCACACTCTTTTTCTTGGTTCAAAATACCAAAAGAGAAATATACAATCCCTATAAGAAAAGAAAAGAGGCAAAAGAATCGAAACATAATGCGGCATCACTGTACCTCCGCTTGTATCGTGTATTTCCATGTGCACTAGATCAGGGTCCACGTCCACGCCAGACACAGACCTGTAATACACACACACACACACACACACTGTTAAAGACACATTTTCACCATCAGTACATTTTGCACGCACGCACGCACAGCCTGCATTAGATGGCACATATTTGTATTACGATATGCCTTGTAATGTCATGTGATGCTGTTCTGGCTTAGACTTCATCGATTGGGGGAAAACACCTTGGCACGTTCCTCTGATGTTATGGCAGATATTCCAGTGCAAAATATTGTGTTTGTTGTCATGATTTGTCTCAACTCGAGTTGGCTTTGTATGACGCTTAAAAGGTCTTTAAATAAATACTTTTTGAAATGTCTATGGGAATTATTTCCTGGGCCTGGCGTCGTCATGAAAGGGGACGGGACTGCGACGCTCTATACCCTCCCTCTGCCAACCTGGGGAGAGCAACAGACTGACCTCATGCTTCCTTCTGTGGGTGAGGAGTCCAAGTCCCTACTTTTCACCTGACAGGGGGGGGGGGGGGGGGACGTAGCGCGTGGAAGGAACACGTTATTCCAACCAGGTCCTTTCCCCTCCATCCGGCGCCCCAGCTGGCACACTGCAGCTTTTACGCAAAGCCTTACCGGTATTCTAGTTGTTAGAGCGTGCTAATGCTGATATACTAAACTATAAAATGTAATGGAAGTGTAAATGTCGACCTAAATTAAATCCAGTCACGGCCAATGTAGCATCATAAGACTTCCAAGAATTTCAATATGGCTTGTCGGAGTACACTATATATATTTATATTTATACGCGGTGGTGCAGCACCGACGTGCCCTTCAGTGTGCAGTAAACTAGGAGCTTCATCTGATTAGCGGCGAGCGATGCAGTCTGTGAAACCTCCTGAAGACGGAGTGGAGATTTAAAACCTCGTTAACCTCCTCCATAAAGGCGCCTTTATGAGCAATTAGAAGTGGAGGCCGTGGCAGAGGACTGGAGCGTGCAGGGAACAATGAGGAGGACGAAGAAGAAGATGAAGAAACAGGGATCAGGTGAAAGTGAGAAGGAATGAAGAAAAACTTGAACTGGTGGCTCACGGGTAGAGTGGCTGGATGGTAACCACAAGGTTTTTCGAACCCGGGCTCCCCCAGAGTTGGTGTCGAAGTGTCCTTGAGCAAGACTCTGAGGCCCTAATTGCTCCTGGTGTGCTGCTTGGTGCCTTGCATGGTTTCCGCCGCCATCGGTGTATGAATGTGTGTGTGAATGGGTGAATGTAATGCACAATCTAAAAGCGCCTTAGATAAAGGCGCTATATAAATGCACCATTTACCATTTAAAATAAAACGATGTATTTCACGTAATACGGGTGTGTGGAGGAGCTTAACTATTCCATCTATACAGGCTGGACAAAAACTGCTACTGAAAATCTCCAAGTGGATGTAAAGGAAGTACCGCCCTTAATAAAAGGGCTAAAGGAAGTTAACAACATGAACACTTTACAAATCCGTTTATTCCCCGGTCATGATAAACCGTATCATTATTGGTAAAAAAAAAAAAAAAAAAGACACAGGCTTCCACAATGAAAATCTAGAGACACTTTATTTTCCAGGCTTTTAGCCTCGTGAGATGAGATGAGATAAGGATGAAAGGACGTTATCCATATCAGCTGAAGGGACACACTGTTCTTGTTGTGTTAATTAAAGTAACATTCTTGCCCAGAGAGCCATTCACACTCTATCGAAGAAGCAAAGGGGAGAAACGGTTCAAAAGGTAGAAATAAGACATTGATGGTGAGGTGTAATGAAAGCTAAAAAAAATGACAGACAGGGAGGGATAAATGCAGAAATGGACATGTACAGGCTGAAAATGACAAATCAGTTTCTGTTCCTGTTACTCTGCCATTCGTTAATCCTTTGTCCAGTTTCTTCATTGAATGTGTACTGCGTGACACCGGGTCGGATCTCACAAACTCTGTCGTTTCTCACTTTGACATGCAGTTCCTGTCGGTGGTGAGCTAAGGTTTTTAGTTCTAGAAACACTACTACACTGAACTTTACAGGGGGCGACGGTGGGTGGGAGGTTTGGTTCACGAGTGCTGAGGTCAGGATTTGGCCAGACCACCCCCGGAAAGGAAATTGGTTTTAGCGGATGTGATTTATGTTGTGAACTGTGGCTGTTTGGTTCTGTCTGTTTGGTTTTATGACCGACAGGGTCACGAGCTGGACTTTAGACTGTTCTTTCACCATGGAGGGACACACACGCAGACATGTGTGACACATACAAATGCATGCATGCACACGTTTGGTGATCTTGTCTGGCCAAAGGACATACTGTAGCTGCCATCATTTTAACTGGGGTCAAGCTCTGGGTTGCACATTCTGTTCCTGCATGAGTCAGATATTAAGAGGAGTAACGTTATCCTGATTTACGGACCACTTAATGTCTATTTCTACTGTGAGGAGGACTCCCCACTTCTCTTCTGTCTCTCCTCCATCCCATTTTCTCAGTGAACAGCACTTCATCTCTTTGTCTTTCTCTCTCACTCTCGCACGCATGCATGCACGGCATTGCACGCACGCACACACACTATATCTCTCTCCTTGTTCTGTCTATTTTGTCTTACTCATCTATTCAGTCTCTGTTTGTATATTCTGTGCAGTAAAATCCTCTGCTGGGTTTCCGTTCCAGACCTGTTTTGTTATTGTGATTCATGGGAACAACAGTTTTGTTTTTCTTGCTTTCTTCTCTTATCGAGGCGAGAGGGCGGATGAGTGAATACAGAGAGAGAGAGAGAGAGAGAGAGATGAAAAGAAACAAACTAAGTGTGCAACCCAGGGCCGGCAAATTTGGAATGGGATCTGAAAAATATTTTGGTGAAATGACTCCAGAGGTTTTGGACAAATCTGTAGGAGTAGTATAGCAAAAAGTGTGTTTTGAAGAAAATGCACTATGACAGAAAATGTAATCTGGCACAAACATAGCCTAGAGTCATGATCCAAGGAATCTAGGGGGGGAAATATGTTGATTGTATGACCAAGAGTTATAGGCCAAAACGTCAATAGGCCTGTTATTGCGCCACCATGAGGCCAAATTGAAAGTTATAGGGTGGCATTTCTTCCTTGTGCGTGCAAAGTTTCACGTCAATCGGACACTGATTTCATGATTTGAGGCATTTTGTTCAAAACAGGACAGGACACAGTTTATCTTAACCAATCACGAGGGAATATGAAAAATCGGACAGATCCGCCTTGATCACATGACTATAGAAGTATAGATGAAGAGCTGATGTGTACCGATAGAGATAATGGGTACTGATTGGCATGATGTTTCGACAAAATCTGTAGGAGTAATATTACAAAAAATCTACCTCCTGGTGGCGCCAGGCCAATGGTGCTGGAGATTAGCTGCTCACAGACAGAATGGCACACAGACATCTGCTCACATCTGTCTGTCTGTCTGGATCACTTCATTGACAAGTATGAGCTGGTTCATGCAAATAATTCTGGGATGCTTTGGTACATACAGATGACAGTGATGACAGTAAGACCGTAACTGACCAGAAGATTCTGTCCTTGGTGACTCCATCCTGCAGTGAAGTCCACTTCCTCCCAAGGTCAGTGGAAACATAGAGCTACAGAGAGAGAAAGAGAGCGAGACAGACAGACAGACAGACAAGCTTTATCAAGTGATACAGAATACCATATAGCAATGCTCCTCAAATGGGGTCTGGAGGAACCCCAAATGGTTCCATGGGGTCCCAAGGTAAATTATAGAACTTCTTTGCCATTATTACAACTAGTTAATGCACAAAAATGGCTATTTTGCGTCACTATTATCTCTGTATCTACAATATACACAGTATAGACAGTAAGGGAATTCTGGACCAAACGACAGTCCATATCGTACCAAATAATGTGTAGTAATACAAATTGTCCCTGATCACTGGCGGTGTACGGCCTAATCCTAATGAATATCAAATTGGGGCCATTGACATTATAAATGCTGAGAATCACTGCCATGGAGTACAATGTACCTGCCAGCGCGAATGACACGACGAATCACCAGTGAGTCTTGCTTAAGTTAACGACTTCACATCTTTTGTCGCACTGGAGCGTGGGATTTTCCAATCTTCCACAATATTACTCTATACAAACTTCCCACCCTTTCAGAGCTTCTCGCGACCCATATGTCTGGCTCTTGGTTCAAAGCTACCGGTGTGACACAAATTGAATTTAGCAATTAAGACACTTTTCATAGCGAGTGCATTGGAGCATCAGATACTCTCGTAAGTCATTTCACGCTGAATATGAAAGTCCTCCCTTCTGGCAAAACTGCTGATGTAATTATTGCCATGTCATGTTCTTTGCAAGCATTTGGAACAAGAATGTCAGGTCTGTTTGAATATCACAGTCCATCAAATGAAGACCAAGCTCAATTCATTATTAACTAGGAATGCACTCCGTCGAGGTGCCAACTTGCGCCTTGCCATGTATGGCCTACTTGTGTAAAAGGTGGTCCCTGGACATGTAAATATGAATGAAATAAATAGGTGTAATGTTAGAGTCCACAGCCACTTCTGTGAACCTTTCAAGCCTGTTTTCTCAACTCGCTGTTTTCTGCAAGACGTACAGTATCTCTGAAACTGGTGGGTCAAACTGAAAAAACCAATAACCAATGTCATTTTGAAGCCATGAATCCCTGCTTTCATATGACATGGAAAAACTAAAAATAAAACAAAATCTATGACTTAGCCTCGGTCAGAAACGGTCACAAATTATAGTGGAGTAATTAGACCCACATCGAATGCACACAATGCACAACATGCAATGAAACTAAGCGATGCATATTGAAATAAATTATTGTAATCCCAGGACACATGGAATGGAAACAAGACCACAAGGACTTGTTATGTTTGACGGTACTCTGTGCTGTTTACATTTCAGACACAGGCAGACAGGCAGATACAGAGATCTCCATGTGGGACACAGACAGACAGTTAAAACGGGTGCTATGACAACGGGTATTGCATACTACAGAGATCTCCATATACAGTATGGGCACAAAAGGGACACAGACAGATAGTTAAAACGGGTGCTATTACAGGTGTTATTAGGTTCCCAAGTTGCATCGTTCCCAAGTAGGCCGGTGGCCGACAGGCACGTACAGGTCTAGTGCTTATAATGTGAGAAACATCCTCACACCACATGGTGACGCAAAAACAGTGGGTTTTTTTAGCGGTGCCTCCGTCCGCTCCATTACGGAGCTACGTGTGTCCGTCCGTATGTCTGTCTGAGTACAGCACAGAGTACAGTGGCACAGAGTAGACTACAGTACGAGCCCTGGGCCGTTCCTGGGGCTCTGGATGGTCCCCCGGGGACCCCCAGGGGACCCCCACATGGTAACTGTCATTTCTCAACAGTTTCGGACGTGGGGCGGCTTGTTGGAACCGGGCCGGCACCCTGGGCGCTTTCCTGGGGGTCTGGATGTTCCGGGGACCCCCGCACAGTACACTACAATACAATACAGAGCACAGTAGAGTACAGTAAAAATGTATATATATATTTTAAATCTTCACTTGTGGTCGGATTTTCTTTTCTTAAAGTCTGTTTTAGATAAACACATGGCAAAAGGCACATTTTGTCTGTCAGCATACATTGTGAAAGCACGTCTGTTCGAATGGAAGAGATAGAGCATTTCTCATTCCGTATAGGTCGTGGCCCACCTTATAGGTCACTTTGGGACTTCAATAAGAAAAGCTCAGGAGGTAAAAAACGAACCGCCTCAACTGAAAACCATTTAAATGTCACTGGTTTGTATCCCAACCTGAGCTATAAAGAGACATTACATAGCATCGAACAAGGCTTTCACAGACCTGGACAATCTCAACCACCGCTCTGGATAGTGTTTTTAATGCACTGCTCAGTGCTCAGGACTATAGACCTCCACCTCAACGGACTCATTTCCTTCCACTGACCGAGGCCAAAGTAGCACTAATTTAGTGCTACGATTGCCTCAGTCACCGTGTTTTGTCGGGGCCCCGGTGGCCTGTGGTGACACTAGAAGCAATTATCTCCAGACAGTGTGCGAAACAGTGGAGTAATGGAGAATGGCTGCCAAAGCGCATGCAGTTGATCACTTGTTGAGATTGTGTTCAACAGCAGCAACCTCACGCAGAGGTAGGGAGTTTTTTTTACCTGCGCCTAACAACCTCTTTAGTATTCAGGAATCAAAGCACAAACACATGGTTGGACAATTTAAATGCCCTGCACCGCCGACTCAAAGACTCATTTGAATATTTTGCAGTGAATGTAAACACAGCCACAATATTACTGTATAATTGCTGTGTGTATGACATACAGTTTGGGTGCTATTTATTTTCACCACTCTCTTTCACCATATCCAATTATTTTACAAAAAGTATCAATACTGCAATTTACTGCAAATACTGCAACTCTGTAAGTAAAAGTACTAATTATGCAGAATGTCCCATTTGACGTTTTCAAATGTATAAAAATATTTTGAAAATAGCGGATCTGCAAGCTCACAATGTGTCGCATCGCGATGCATCGTGAGCTTGTAGATCGGCTATTCTCATATGGCCGAAATGTATACGGGGCTGAAGTGGTTTACTGTATGTTTTGTAATAATAATAAAAAACTTCAAAGTAACTAGTAACGAAAGTTTTCAAATAAATGTTGTGGAGTAAAAGTACAATATTTGGATCCGAGATGTAGTGGAGTAGGTATATTGGAAGTTGGAATTACTCAAGTAAAGTACAAATACCTCAGTACGGTACTTAAAATGTACTTAGTTACTTTCCACCACTGGTGAAAGAAGCATGAGACTTCCAGGTTTTCTCATAGAGTTGTAAAGGATAGAGTGCAGACCGGAGCGCAGCTATTCATTTCAATGGAAGTTGCTCAGTGGCGTTCTGAAGCACCCGGGAAGAACGCTCTACTTCCGCATTTGACCACCAAATTGAAACCCCAAGCTGCACAGGGTTTCCTAAATTCACGGCTGCAGTCCCAGCTTTGACCACTACGTCTCGGTGGCTTCAACGTTGGCCAGGCATTCTGGGGGCTTGTGGGGGGGTTTTCGACGTGCATTGCTTATAGTTTTCTCCTCGGTACCCACCGTTCCCTCCTTGCAGTAGGCCAGCAGTTTGTCTTCGTCCTTGGGGTGGAAGAGCAGCGTGTCCGGGGTGAAAGAGACGGGCTGGCGCTGGAAGGATGCGCCCTCGTCAGTGCTGATAAACAACATCTGGTCCCTCTCGTTTATGGAGGAACTCACCAGCACCACCTACATGGACACAGAGAGAGAGAGAGAGAGAGAGAGAGAGAGAGAGATTAGGTCGATGTTTACTCTCGGGGGGACAACAACAATATTGCCATGTTGCACGCATTTCAATGATTTCAATGAATGCAGGTACCACACTGTATTGTCCGTGAGACAATGGACGCTCACGCGGCCACATATACCACCATGTATATTCAAAGCCACATTCAACGCCATGCACATAAGGGTCCATCAGTATTAAGTGCTGTTAGTATCGTGACGGCAACACATCGATTGTGTCCAGAGTCTTTAAGGCAAACACATTAAGCTGCCTGGAATCATTGCCATGTACACAAATCACTAATATGCACATGCAGCCCCGACCGATCATAAAATACAATAAGAACCAATTAAGCCCAAACCTGAACCTGCACTGTGTACGTTGGACCAATATGCACGCACTCAAAACTGAAGAATTCAAACATCAATCGCAGGCTACGATACCGACAAATAAGAGCAGTTAGCACACACCTCTGACTGTAGAAACAGGGTACCTAACACTACAAACTAAAGATCCAGCACTGAACACACACACAAGGACAGTCTCTGGAGCTCGTCACCAGGCTCAGCTGGTCTCCACAGGTGACGGCACTCAGGGCAATCAGACTCTTCTAGGCCAAAGAGTGGAGAGGAGATTGGCCATGGGGAATTAGAGCAGGGCAAAGTCACAACAGGCCAGGGCAAAACAGGGCTGACTGGGAGGGTGGAAACATGGCAGGGACAAGAGGCCATGAATGCATACAGTACTTGCATGAAGTGTGTAGGCTATAGAGCACGTGTGTATATGTATGTCTGTGTGTTGTCATGGTTGGCTCTTGGCCATGACAAACATTGGAGGCAAGAGACAGTGTAAAATTGTAACAAAAGTAGTATTTATTAAATTAGGCCTAATGACAGAAAGCTAAAGGAATAAACTGAAGAACGTCACATAAGGCTAAGGATCCTATGAGGTGTACAGTCAGATGGAAATAATAAGTTAAACATAATGAACAAATTTAAGGCAGGGGAGTGGCGGCAGGTCTGTCTCTTCTGGAACTCTCAGGAAAAATGACATGGGCAGGGCTATTTATGGCATCTGGAGGCACCAGGCCCAGGTTCTCTCCAATCACTCATTAGGCTGTAATGCCCCACCCATGCTCACCTCAGGTAGGCAGGCACTCTATCCACTCATCATATCGTTATATGTCTGTGTGTGTGTGGGGCATCACAGTATACTTTTGAAAGAATGTGTGTGTTCACAATATGCTTGTGTTTGTGCACATGTGCAGCCATGCACGCTTGGCACGTGTGCATACTCACTGTATGTGTGAACTGAACGCACAGCTCTTTGGGAGCTGTGTGCACAGTGAATTACAAGAAGCCAGCAGCACAGAGAAGGTTACCCAGGGTCAGGGAACTCCCAGAAGAGGATGGCGGGATGGATGGATGGAGCATGGAGGAGTGGAGACTGGAGATTTAGGGACCCAGTACCAAAAGAGGATGGATGGAGGGATGACATTGTTGTGAGAGCCATGATAACAAAGATTGTTGATTGTTTTCACCTTTTTAATTCTGGTTTGGTTAAGAAATGGAGATGAATGTGAGAAGAGGGGGCTTACTTTTATGTACAACCACAGAATAATCTTCAGGTCCCAGTACAACATAATTAGAAACAACAAATAGTGATCAGTACTGATTGTTTCGAATATGTTGTACTGTCAGTACTATTGCTAGAAAAACATTTTCAAGAGCAAGAACATTAACTTGCAGTGCATGCTTTTTCTGTAAAAGCCAGACCTGCTTGCTTTTTCTGAAAAAGCATGCACTGCAAGTTAATGTTCATGCTCTTGTTATCCTCTCCTCGAGGCAACAGCAACGCAGTACCTCTGACCACCTATGAGTGACACTGTTGCCAAAGCATGCGGCCACGCAGTCAGACACACTGAATTCAAAAGCAAGACTGAACTTTTGGAAAAGCCAAACCGCAGAAAGAGAGAGGATATTGCGGGGAGGTGTGGGGCACCTCAGCACACAGAGAATACAAAATACTTTGAGGCCTTCATCGCTTAATTGTTTCCTCTGACAAATTGTTCAAACTTGTCAGAGGAAACTTGCAAGAGATATCATTTTTCAACTGCATGGGCTAATACTAATCCGAGGCGATATAGAGAGTGTATACGTCTAAGGACCAGAGGCAGATAAAAATGTACGGTGTGTGTACGGTGCAATATCTCAGCATGGCATCAGCATGTCACAGTGGAGAGAAGATGGTGCCCCAGGCTTCCAGTCAGCTATATTGCACTATACATTGCACATAAAATGCACACGAGTGATGACCCATCCCGGATTCAGCCTCAATATCTATAGCAAGACCACAGCGCAGAGATCAGGATACCCCTCCCACACCCCCCCCCCCCTCTCTCTCTCTCTCTCTAACCTCTCCCTGTCTCCATTGTAAATTTAGTTCCGTGTCACTCCATGATGTTGTCTTATCTGTGGCTATTTGAGGGTCTGTCTGTTATCTTCTTTCTCCATCAGCCTCCCCAGAGAGAGAGAGACTCTCTCTCTCTCTCTCTCTCTGATGGATCTCTCAATTTCTACTATCATCCAATCTCCAATCCTCTGCTGCACTCTCTCTTCCCCCCCTCCCTCCCTCTCTCTCTCTCTCTCTCCCCCTACTATCTGGTGTTGTCAGTGGTAGACGTTCTTCCTATGCTCAGGTGTCCAGTGAAAGAGAAAGGAACATCAATGTAATACAATTGAATTGAGTCAAATTATGTTTATCTGTAATTCCCTGCATGAGGCTTGACGTGTGCGTGCGTGACTTACTTAGAGTGATTTCCCGTTTTATTTAACCGACATGTGTCAGTGAAGAGGCCACAACGCCTCACACACACAAACACACACACACACACACACACACACACACACACACACACACACACACACACACACACAATCGTGTATTTATGTCCACCTAAGAGATACAATACAAGGACACAAATATTTACAAGGTGCTGTACAGAATGCAATGAAATACCCTTCAGGGGTACAAGTAACAGCGTCTTCGCCATATTTGGCGGCTGCTACAGATAGTAGTAGAGATTGCACAGAATTTTGCAAGCTGTTTAGCTGCTTTTTTTGGCATCCCAAGTTGTTGGAAGCCTCTTACAACCAACCTACTGTATGTACATGTCCTAGGCTGCCAAAGATAAACACAGGTAGATTGCAGATTATATATCTCTATGATGGTCTGGAGGAGTGGCTGGTATTTAATGACTTGGTCATAAAGGCTTCTTCTAAGCTAGAATCAAAGGAGCAGTCAGGCCATTTCAAGGATGGAAACTGATCTGTTCTCTTCATTGACAATAACACCATCTTGTGTGTTAGCAGAGAGATGTGCAATGATTTCAGGATTTTCAGTACAGAGTTGAAACATGGAAGGTTTGACACAGGAATGTTTGTGAAAGCAATGAGGTGCATGGGTGGAGGTGAACCAGAGGGAAAGGTTGAGTTTAGTGGGAAGGATCTGTAACCTGGCGTTTACTGTAAAGGTGATTAATGTCCTCATTGAGAGCAGTGTTCCTTGAAATGAATGGGAAACAGAATGGTCAGCATGGGGAAGGCAAGCACGTTTCCCCTGGAATTTGAGTCCAGTCCAGTGT
Organism: Protomyctophum parallelum; assembly: GCF_964188405.1. Lineage (NCBI taxonomy): Eukaryota > Metazoa > Chordata > Actinopteri > Myctophiformes > Myctophidae > Protomyctophum > Protomyctophum parallelum. The sequence continues at coordinate 16,588,948 of NC_139716.1, read as the reverse complement.
TGTTCTTGCCGATGTTGGAACATATCCAACAGGGTCCGCCGGTGTCAACAGGTGAGTGTCTCCGCTGATGGGTCACTGTTGCTCTAGCCTCGGAAACCCAGACGTTTTTATGTCCAGGGGGAGAAACAATGCACACACGCACACACATTGACACACACACGTACACACACACTCCTCTCTTTCTGTTGCTCTAATTAATTAGTCTCATGTCGCGCAGCTGCGTCTAGATTCTCCTGCCGGATCCTGCCGGGAGCTGCCTATGCCATAGAAAGCATATGACCCCATGCTACTGTTGCTCTAACAGAGGTGAGGGGGTCAGTTATTATGTCCTCGGAGACCTCCACAGTCTCCGAGTCAGACCGCACGCCCACTCCAGGGACACACGCAGAGACCGCTCAAAGCCGGGCCAATCTGACGAAGCTCCAAAGCCTGCATGGGGAGAGAGTGTCCAGTTTCCCACTGGGTTTCCTTTTGAAACCAAGGAAGTGGGGCTCTGACCCTCCTGGCTAATAAGGGGACCTTGCGTCTCCTCAAATCGAGGAACAGGGAAGATCTATAGCCAGCTCCCTAACATTCCCTATCATCATTATTCAGCATGCTCAATAGATGTGATATGCGCATGCTGATATAGATCCATGACACATTCGGTAGGCCTACACCCAGCCCCCCCCCCCCCCCCCCCCCCCCGGTGGGATTTTAAAACAAAAAGCTATTATTATAACAAACACAACTCTCTGTGTGATAAGAATAGAATAGACCGTAGCAGCGGGGAGAGCTCTCCACCGTACGTGTCCCATCTGCACCACCATATGTGCTGCATGCAATCACCACGTATGTCCCCGTCCAAGATCTGAGATCACAGTATGATGGATCACCGGAGGAACGATGATGATGACGCTTTTAGTGCACAGTGTGCGCACACACACACACACACGACTCAGGACGGACGTACAGTATATGCACGCACGCACGCACGCACGCACGCACGCACGCACGCACGCACGCACGCACGCACGCACACACACACACACACACACACACACACACACACACACACACACACACACACACACACACACACACACACACACACACACACACACACACACACAGTGTCAACAATGTGGTTATGAGTCAGTCCATTCCATATTGGTTAATTGCCTCATTAAATAAACATGTAACAGAAGAAAGTAAAGTAAATCATACAGACATTCTGATAAATGTTTTCCACAGAAAATGGCAGAAAACAAATGATGCAACTTCCTGCCTTTTTTGCATTCCATATCCATCATTGTACTTACAGCAGTTTGCGTGCGACAGACAGTGTATACTGTATGTGCAGTGCTCACAGGTGTGTGTACAGAATGTGTGTGAGTGCGGAAGGAACCCCAGTCTATAGATGGTGGTGGGCACTTTTAACCCTGTACATATACAGTATGTGACCAGAATTGACTGAGAGCCTGCCATCGTGCAGCCTTTCATCGACAATGAGTTAATAGCACAGGCAGACTCTTCACATACTAGAGCATGTCTGAAATAAATGTCAGAGCTGAAATCGACATACAAATATGAAATAAATGCTATAGGTGTAGCTACAGTATAAGTGTAATGTTAGAGTCATTACTCTACATTACTCTATAAGCAATATCTCCAAAACTGGTGGGTCAAACTGAACAACCAATGTGTCAATTTGAAGCTATATATGATTCCCCGCTTTAAAATGACATGAAAAGTGTCATGCAATTATCCATGCAGTGAGTGCTCTTGGCGCAGCAAACCACAAAGTCAAGTATACAAATTCCCTGGTCACTCGAGCCACACGCACCTCTCAATTCAATCAATGCACTCACGCACGGGGGGGGGGGGGGGGGGGGGTCAACGATAATTACCCAAATTGCTGAGGACACATTATACCATCCAAGTGGGAGGAAAAACAAACACATTAGCTCAATCATTTCACAACAGCATCATGGGGTACTGCCGCTGACATGAACATAATTGAATTGTGCAGGATATAGGCTATTGTGTATCTAATTAACTGACACCCTTTGTTGAGGAACCTTTGACTGGAGACAAGTTATAAAAACCTAATGGAATTCAAATACATAAATATAAACCTGTATGTCTGTCTGTCAATGTGTTATTGAGACATAAACCTGTATATCTGTCAATGTGTTATTGAGACATATAACCCTGTATATCTGTCAATGTGTTATTGAGACATATAACCCTGTATATCTGTCAATGTGTTATTGAGACATATAACCCTGTATATCTGTCAATGTGTTATTGAGACATATAACCCTGTATATCTGTCAATGTGTTATTGAGACATAAACCTGTATATCTGTCAATGTGTTATTGAGACATAAACCTGTATATCTGTCAATGTGTTATTGAGACATAAAGCTGTATATCTGTCAATGTGTTATTGAGACATAAACCTGTATATCTGTCAATGTGTTATTGAGACATAACTAGTATAAAAAGGTAGGTGGCTAGCGCACATCCAGTTCCTGTCTGGTGCTGGAATAAGGTAAGTACAGTGAAGAGGCCTTCACCTGATGAAGGCCGTTCACGGCCGAAACGTTGTGCCTTATTTATGGTGTATTGAATAAAAAAACACCTTGGAGCAAACCTGTGTGCGGACTCTCCTCTCTTCATTATTGAGACATAAACCTGTATATCTGTCAATGTGTTATTGAGACATAAACCTGTATATCTGTCAATGTGTTATTGAGACATAAACCTGTATCTGTCAATGTGTTATTGAGACAAAGGGCCGTTAGGGTTGGGGGGGTATTGTGAATCTTCATCATGCCCTGGGGAGTAGCATGGGAGGAAGTGGAGCAAAGACAGATGATTTACACGTGCAGACGCACACGCATACGCACGCGCACACAACTATACGATATCTCGTATGCAGGAACACAGAAGTGAAGTTTCATGACATTTGTCGACTCGCATTCAAGGATGAACTGATTAGAAGTATGTGGTCAAGAGTCAAGGTCACCGTGATCTCCTCACAAAGCACGTTCATGAACCCCTTCAAAACCTTAAGTGTCCCCCCCCCCCTTCCACCCTCCCCCCGCCCCCCCTTCCATCTTCATTATGATTCCGCCGTGCAGTGGACAGTCATAGCCGGAGGCGTTATGTTCAGGTGGTTAGAGCAGAGGCATCCAGAGCAGTATATTTGGCCTTTCTGTATATTTGCCATCCCTGTTGTTTTTACTTCTCTAATTTGTTCTTTCTTCTTTTCATCATCGGTGGCGGCGGCGAGGGACTTACATTTAATTGAGAGGCCCGGAAAGATGAATGCAGTCAGGATTCAATGCAGGACAGAGCTGTCTTTTATCTTTAATTAAAGGCCTCTCTCCCAGTGAAACCCATACTTCTTTAGAGGCACAAAATGTGTTTACTCACTGACTTATTATTACTACCGTCATTTCTGGAGTATAAAGCGCACCTGAATATATAAGCCAAAAAACATATAAACATATATAAAACAAATGTGTACTGTACATATACAAGCCGCACTGGACTATAAGCCGCAGGTGGCCATAGAGATAGATTTAGAAGGTCCCCTAGTGGCCGTTAGCTGTACAAATCCATAGGCCGCAGGGTTCAAAGCATGGGAAAAAAGTAGCAGCTTATAGTCCGGAAATTACGGTACTTATTATTTATTTTTTAGTAGATGAATGTCTGACTCGGGGTCAAATGTCCCACACATTCGTCATCATAATTTGTACATCTAATATCCTGAAGTTGAACGGAGTAGGCTATATTTTGTGGATGGCCAGATGGGGAAAAAACTAAACCGCAGAGAAGATATTACAGCCATAAATACGGTACAATAAACATAAAAAAACACAGGAAAAGTGCCTGAAAAGATATTGCAGACATAAATACAGAGTAGACGTTCATGCACAGTGCCCAAAGGGGTCAAATATTTGCCCAGATGGAGGCCTCAGACCAAAGTTATGGTCCAAACATCAAATATGATGAACATCGTCTTTGAGGTCATGCGATTTTAGGGGGGAGCAAGGGGGGCCGTTCCAAAGTTATTAGCGCAGCCAAGGACGGCAGCCGGCTTAAACTAGAGTTCTCAACATGCTGAAAATGAAAGCCCGGGCCCTGGGCCTGGGTCCTACCTGGGCCCTAACTGGGCCCTAACTGGGCCAACATTTTGCGCCCTACCCGGCCCCGAAAACGTAACAAAATTACATATCGGTCGTTTACGCCAGTTTCGTGACCGTGGAGAGCAAAGGTCCATTTCTCAATATGATTTGTCATCTAGGAGGGTTATTAAACAAATTGAGCCCCCATGTACGTCGCAAAAATGCGAGGAAAATTCATGAGAGCCACAAATCCACCATCAAAAACCTGTTAAGGCACAATAAGGCAAAATTACCTTCTCGCCCTCACCACTTTTTTGTTTTAGTCTATTAGTATAGATTTTCATCTTACACAAACATTAAATTCCCATTGACAATGAATGAAGAATTTTATACATCATAGTGGCAAAAATCGCCTACACTGTGAAACACATCCTCCTCCTCTCCCCTGCACTTCATGTCGTTACAGTCACACTGTGCTGCTATATTATGAACCCTCTATTAGTCACATGCTGTGATTAAGTTAACCGTTTATCTCAGCATCAGTGATCAGATCCTGACATTAAAGGATTTGAGCACACCCAGTGCTCCAAGTGGCTGCTATTTCTCACATGGCGCACACACCTGTCATCTGTGTCTGTTCCCCTTAAATTACAGCCAAGGTTTCTGCACTGCACCCGGCCAATAATGTCCCCACGCACTCCCTGTCCCCGGTAATCAAACGGGCAAGGTGTTGACCCTTCGTGGTGGTATAGAGATAATGACATGGGAACTGAATGGAAGATGACTGCTCCTCCTGTATTATTTCACATGCTGTACACACATACAGTATGAGCCACCGCCCACGGCACATATCTGTTTCCCCTGGTGACAGGAAAAGAAGAATGCACCCCTAAAGAGAGCTGAAGTAAACAAGCGTTATAATTACTGTGGTATATTCGGATGGCTGCTTTACAGACAGGAGAGGACATTTCATTTCCTACCTTCCGAAACGCCTCATTAACGGAAAATAAGATGATGGGTGGTGGAGCACGTGGGGAGAGAGAGATAGAGAGAGACAGAGGAAAAGAATGAGGGGCAGGAGATAGAGTGAGAGATTGCAAGAGTGTTCTGCTCCGCGCTTCCCAAATTCTTTCAAAATCGTCCTGATCCACTCCAGCTCCGCTCACGCACGCACAAACGCATGCACGCACGCACGCACGCACGCACGCACGCACGCACGCACGCACAAATCAATGAAGTGCTGTTTCAGTTTAAGCCAGGGCAGGAATTTCACGCAAGCTACAGTACAGACGCCCATGGAGATGGTTGTTGCCCTGCAGTTGCCCCTCAAAAATATTTTTAAACTGTTTTTAGACACCAGTATACAGTATTTAGTCTGAATTGTTATTGGACAAATGTTAGTGAAACACTGCACAGGTTCCATACAGGTTCCCTGACTGCTAGAAAGCACTTATTTTGTATTTGTTTATACACAAAACTATAGAATTGGCCAAACATGAGGCTTATTCATGCATCCTCATGTTGAACTCATCATGATGTATGAATGCTGGAAGACTGCGTGACTTATCTTCTGAAATGAGAAGGTTGTGCTGAGGTAAGAAAGTTTGACACATTTACAAGAAAGTTACAACTTGCTCGTAAATAAACTAAAAAATAAAACCCTTCGCGGTCATACACTTGAGAATAAAACCCACATGTTATTGTGGGCAAAAGAAAAACAGTTCCTTCTGTTTATCTGATATCTTATTTCTCGCTGTTACAACCATTTTGTAACAGCCAGTTTGTATCTGCAGGACAGACAGTTCTCGGCGTTTGTGTGCGATAGGGGAGTCTGAATGTGTCTAGCTCTGTTCACCTGCGGATAATAGGACTGTTTCTTTTACCCAGCAACCTGAGATGATCTTTCTCGGACGAACTGGCCTATAGGGTGAATTGCCTCCCCGAAGTCTCCCACCACCACGCACGGTAAGGTTATTAGAAAGAGAGAAAAGGGATGAGACATACAGTGCAGGGGAGGCAGGGAGAGGAGGATGAGAGACGGAGGGACAGGGGAGGCAGGGATGAGAATGAGAGACGGAGGGACAGGTGGAGAGAGGATGGGGAGAGGGAGATTGAAGAAAGGCCCCCATGACAGTTATTCCTGACGCAATCCCTATCAACATGCATACACATACATCACGCACATGCGCACATGCACACGCACATGTGCGCACGTGCACACAGCCACACACACACACACACACACACACACACACACACACACACACACACACACACGCGCACACGCGCAGCTAACAGAAACTAGAATGCCACTCGGTGCTTCCAGACAGGGGATGAGTGAGTGACACAGGGTTTTATTGGAGTCATGTAAAGAGAGGCATACTCTCTGGAGGGTGAAGCATGCAGGGGGGAAGACGACGGCCTTGTTAAAAAGCTACAAGGCTAAACAAACGCTCACGTCTTACAGGACAAAGCAAAAACACACGGGGTCTAATAAAGGTGTCCATTCTATCTGAAAAAGGAGAAAGGTCGAAATAAACTGTGCATTCATGGCGTGGATCTCAGGCCTCATGATGTATGTATACTCATAGCTTCATTGCACAGATAATCTACCGTTAGACAGATAGCCTATTAGGTATCAAGCTTATTGCTTTTGATTCTTGATGACTATTTCTATGTATTTGATGTATTACCGTTGTAATGTTCTGGCTTATTGTAAATCACTCTGGATTAAGAGCATCTGCTAAAGCATTAAAATTGTAAATTGTATGAATTGTAAGCCTGCGACATCAGTCATATGACTGATTTGGGCAATGTTTCAGCCCAATCCAAGCCCCATTGACTAAAATAAAAATCACACTTGCTGCCATGCGATTTCAGATTCACTGCCACTATACGTTAGACATGAATGCAGTGTTATTATTGTATAAATGAAATCAGTTACCTGACCTCTCTTTTAGTCATTTAGTGCCCTAAACAAATATTAAAGTCCGTAGACCTGGCTGGAAAACAATTTACGCAAAAAGTGCTCTAAAAAGCTCATAGACTTGGCTGCCATAAAGTACGTAATTTTCAAAAGCCATGCATTGGAAATCAAAACAAAAATGTGTGGAGCTATTTCTTTGGAAAAGTTGGTGCTGATCGGTCCATGTTGTTGCATTAAATCGATTCGCAGACAAGTGGCTGCTATTGTTTGGCAGTCGCATCCATTCTGTCTAGACAGGTCAAAAAAGGGCGAGCGTTCCCTGATGTCACTGAAATGCCAAGGTGGAGGTGGTGGTGGTGGGGGTGAGGGTATACGCAGCAGAGGACACAAAGATGCTAGAGAGAGAAAGAAAGAAAGAAAGAAAGAAAGAAAGAAAGAAAGAAAGAGGGGGACATAGAAATAGGGTTGAAATGGAAACGTGACCTCTTTCTTCCCTGACACGAAGTATAGTGCACTGTTAGGCCGGCGCATCTGCAGTCCCCCCTTTTCGAGGCAAATCTGTATTTTTATTTCATCTGTTTTTTATTGAACCTCCATTCTTGAGCTTGATCACACAACCCATCCCCTCTCTCCTCCTCAAGCCATCCTCTCTCTCCATCATTCTCTGTCTTCTCTCATCTCTCTTTCTACCGCCGGACTGACAGATGAAGTAATGAAGGTAGAGGGAAGAGCTTGCTAGTCCGTGTGCGACGGGGGAGACATTACAGGGGAGAGAAAAGACACCCACTGTGACTAAAACGAGTGGGAGGTGTGTGCGTGTGCATGCATGCAATATTCTTCCTCCTCCCCAATTTGTCCGGTGGGAGTGAGGCAGTGAGCCTACAGTATCTGTCTAATTGTGGAGCCGTGTTGTATACTTCAACTCAACGGTTTGGTCATTTTGTGCCCCGTTCGAGACTCGGGACGGACAACATTAAAATCCAGAGCTTGGCCAGCAATGCCCGGCCTGGGACTCATTTGTGTTTCTGTGGCAAAGTTTGCTCTGCACAATTCAGAGACAAACGATCTTGGTTACAAAGATAGCATTATAAGTTTAACAGTCCGCTAGGAGAAAACTGCCAACTACATGGCTGCGGAAATTGCTTGAGCATTCAGTTCCAAGAGTGCCACTTTAATTTATAGTCAACAAACTGGGGTCCAGTTTGCAGGCCGGCTGTGATGTGTTCTTCATAGAAATGTCTCAATATTCCAAACTGTGTTGGTGCACCCACTGTTACATCCTGAGCGAGCTGACGCACCCCAACGCCCATTATTGTATTTGTTATTTGGATCAGAAATCAATTCACATTGAAATAGGCTACTACTATCAGACTTTATTTCAGGCTGTTTTCAAGCCTCATAAACGTACAGAAACTATATGCATAGCCTACGGTACAAAATAAACATTTGATTGATTCAATACAGTTGATTAGACAGACAAGGAATATTTATAGTGCTGGATCACAGAAACGAGATGGTAAGATGCGCTGATGATATGAATATGCACGACATAGGAACATAGAAACAGCCTTTGACTAAGAAAGGAAAGAGGCCGCACAGCTCGTAGTCACGATGCTATAAACGTTATTATTCCAAAGTTTCGGCAAAACAGGTTGCCTTCTGCAGGGTATATTGAAAACAGCCTGAAATAAAATAAAAACATGAGTCAACATTTATTTATATCTATTGAGCTATGCGCTTGGTGGAAACAATACGCCAGTCAGTCAACACACCATATTTCACCATATATTTTCGGGAGAAATAAAGTCAGACATTGTTATTTCTGCAAACGGCATATAACAAATATAACCTCTAAAACAACATTAAGTCGTTGTGAGTAGCCTACATTTGTATACACAAATGGAATGTAACATTTAGAAGACAATGGCAAGCCGTCAACGGGTGTGAAGATCATTAGACGAGTGGGGGAGAGAGTGGCCAATCAAATCGCACGAAAAACACGGTCATCTTGACCTTTCATAGTCATAGTAGTAGGTGAGATGAGTCCAGACATGCTAGTGTTAAGACAAACGGCAAAATCTGGTAAACCACTGCTGTAAGGAGATGTATAGAGCAGCTGTGGGAGTATACAGCAGCTGCATGTCTCTCAGTGCAGTGACATTCTGTGATTATTTGCCAAAATCATATAAAAGATATATCATTTTCGGCCAAATACAACGAGACCGAGCGTTGAATAGAAGAAAGAAGCGCTGCCGTCGTCCTTTGTAGTTGTGAACTGAAAACAGGTGCGTTGGCGAGGGTTCAAACATGTAAAGATAAAAAAGGGTATCCAAGGCACTCTGTTCCAGTCAAGTGAAAAAAGCCTTTATTTGTATGGCATGGCAACGATCATTAAAAAATCATGGCTCAGCGGTCCAGGCACCTTGGCTGGTAATCCAGTCTGGCAGTGTGCCGCGGGTTCGACTCCCGATCCCGACGGCCTTTACTGCATGTCAGCCCCCATCTATCCCCCCCCCCCCCCCCCATTTCTGTCAGCCTACTGTCTGTCCCTCCATAAAATATATCACAATAAAGGCAAAAGCCACAAAAGAAACCATCAGAAATAAATAAATTGACCAACGAGACCGAGCGTTGGGGGGTGCGTCAGCTAGGTCAGGAGGTAACAGGGGGTGTACGGCCCAAAAAGTTGGGGCACCGCTGTTCTATAGTCCAATGACGTAACCTCACTAACCTATGATCCCTTGGCCACTTGATACACCACCCTGACCCAGTTGCCATGGTGACACGCACGGTGGGGTTTACCGTAAGCGTCCAATCGTGACATGGCAACGTATATTGTACATTTACGCACGCACGCACGCACACACGCACGCACGCACGCACGCACGCACACTATAGCGATTAGGAAGCCTGCACATGTTTATGTGTGTGTGCACATTACACATGTTCCAACCCCCATGTGTTTGTGAGGAAGTATGCGTGTGTGTGTGTGTGTGTGTGTGTGTGTGTGTGTGTGTGTGTGTGTGTGTGTGTGTGTGGCCAGAGGCTGAGATGATTTCTAGCATTGCTTCTATACGTGTGGGTGTTAGGGCGTACAGTAGTATATATTGGTTGACAGTGGTATACTCTTACAGTATGTGCCAGCATGTCCTATTGGGCAGAACCTCCTCAGACGTGGTGAGCCAAATACCTAAAGCATTTAGTGGTGTGTTCACTATTTAAACCATTTAGACCTGACCCATGTTTCTATATCAGTCGTTCTCAAACCTTTTCATGTCAATGACCCCCAAATATATATGTAATTGACCCCCGACCCCCATCTGAAAATATGTTGTTCCAGGGACCCCTCAGAAGCAAAGAGTTGAGTTAAAAAGCCACTCGGTGCCGCGCTATGAGCTTGTAGATCTGCTATTTATCAATAGCTAAAGTATAACATAACGCTTAAAACAGCAAAAGGGGTTCCCGCCCATGAATGGGTTATTGTTACCGTGTCTAGTTCTGTGCCTGCTGTTTGTAGCAGAGTAAATGCAGTGAAAGCTCAACTAGAACAGTAATAAATAACCCCTTGCTATTGTTTCACATTCATATTTGTGTGTTTTTTTTAAATGGCTTTGTTGGATACTCGATTCTAATTGGTAAATCATGGCATTCTGATATTTCTCGATAGCAGATGTGCTGTTCTCAATATAATGGAATGAGCATCGGTCTGGTTTGTGTTGCTATCAAAGCGTGAACTCACAGCTAATTGAATGAATGTTAAATCAATATTTGGTGTCGAATGTTTTGATTATACTCGTAATTAGCCGCATAATGAGGGAGATACAGTGTGTGTGAGAGGGAGAGAGAGAGCTCGGTCTGTTTTGTGTTGCTATAAATGCATGAACTCACAGCTAATAAAATAAATGTTAAATCAATATTTGGTGTCGAATATTTTGATTCAACTCGTAAGTATAGGCTGTATAATAAGGGGGATACAGTGTACAGTGTGTGAGAGAGGGAGAGAGAGAGAGAGAGAGAGAGAGAGAGAGAGAGAGAGAGAGAGAGAGAGAGAGAGAGAGAGAGAGAGAGGGAGATGGAAAGAGTGACAGAGACAGAGTGAAGGATAGATGGAGTGAGGTGATGAGAGGAGGGATCAGAGACAGAGTGAAGGATAGATGGAGTGAGGTGATGAGAGGACGGATTAGAGGGCAAGGAGTTGACAGGGTTTAAAGTCACTGAAGTGGAACAGGTGCCGGAGCCCCCAGGCCACCGGGGGCTGCCGACACCACATCATCTAATTTGTACCGAAACAAAAGCTGTAGTTAGTGTAGTGCGTGCATCGCAGGAACAAACAATGAAATTAGAAGAGAATTAAAGTGGTAGCAGTGCTTGTATTGATTATATAAACTAAACACGGACGGCACGCACAGTTTTGTGGGTACACTGCCCTCCAAGAGCCACCAAATAAAGGACTTCAAACATGGTGGAAAGATCGAACTCTCCCTTGAAATCCCATCGCCCGGAGGCCCATGCAGTCACACATTGTGAGTGCCTAGCTTGTCGGGTGCAGTACTTAGTTATAGACAGTACTTGGTTTAGACTAGTCATTGGTTAGACCAGTCATTAGTCCTACAACTACAACATCTCAAACCCTCACCCTAACCCTAACCTCCCACGGGGCAGCACACCTAAACCTAACCTTAACCCATGTCTAACCAATGACTAGTCTAAACTAAGTATGCACCCCGTTGCTGCCAAGTGTTTAGGACCTGCCATTTTGTATTTTACAAGTATGTTATTTTACAAGTGAAAAACGATATGCTCTGATACCCATTGCCTTCGTTTCGACCGACCAGTCTGCCTGGTTTCCATAGTGACATGACCTATAGGCTATACAGTACGTCGATGTCAAGCGTTCTCTGGACCTGGCCTGCAGGGTCCAACTCCAATCAATGTTGAGGGCGAGTGACCCTCTCAATGCCGAATGGACCGAGATCAGAGGAACGGAAGGAATTTGGATTGTGTCGACACATTTACAGCTAAACATTGCTCTCAAAAATGTTTTTGAAAACATTTGAGCGAGAAATAGACAAATCAGTACCCAAAAATGGATTCTATTTGATCAACTCACTTCCTTGTTTTCAGACAGTGCTCCAGCCCTGCAGCTGGGCCACGCAGCCAGCGTGAAATTATGGAATACTTTTTTTGTTGTGTTTTTGGCAATTAATTAATTATTAATTATTAATACTCATTATTAATTTATGTTAAAGGTATATTCAGTGATTTTACTCAAAAAACCGTAGGTTTCGTTTTTGGCTGTGGGACCCAGCCTATCGTCCAATCAGGATAGAGAGTCAAAAACGAAACCTAAGGTCTTTTGACCCCCAGGGGTTAACTGGGGACAGGGAGGAACTCCTTATATGGCCAGCACACTCTATAGTAGGGAGGAGTATCACAACAAAACAAAAAAATAAGTGATATTTGAATTAAGTGAAATCACTGAATATACCTTTAAGTAGCCATGAAATAAGCGGGATATACCCTCTATACAAGTAAAATATGTCTTTGGAAAAGAATTACGCATTGGCTGAGGGTAGCCTCGGTCCCAGGCTTACTTATCTGCGAAAAGAAAAGCCTGGTCACAATGTAAGGCAGAGAAGCTATCGGCGGATGTATCCTCCGGAACATCCGTCAAATGTATTTCCCCCGGATACGATATTTTCCCGACCAATCACAACACTTGTTTCATTCACGGAGAATGTAAACTGATTTGTAAAACATCAACGTCATTTCCTTGGGGCGATACTTCTGCTAAAATCCCGCAACATCCGCCCAAACAAATGATAGCCACTACAGCGTAGGTCTTGCCCAGGGTGGGCTGAGGGTGTCTGGGGGTGTGTGGACTGGAGCCACATGAACTCTTTGAGTTGACACTCCATGGCTCATCCTCAGGGGGTTTGCTTAGGGAGCCAGATGTCTTATCACCCCCCCCCCTCTCTCTATCTGTCTCTCTGTCTCTCTCTCTGGCTGAGACTCCACACAGAACAGCAGGAGGTTAAGTGGGGCATCTTTCACAATTTGAAGGAACAAAGTCTGTCTGGGGGAGACGATGGCGTAGTACATTATTTACATGCTGTCGAGCAGAAACCTTGTATATTGTTATTATCTCCATATTTCAACATCAATGTGTTTTGGTCATTAAATTTAATGCCCTACACATATGTATACTTCGTCATCATTTATAACAATACAGTGATTTCATGACATTCATTTTATTTTTTTATTTTAATTTATTTTTTAGGTTTAAGGACCGCAAATTACACCCACACAACCTGAACTTTGAACATTCAGTGGACATTTCAGTGGTCTGGGGTTTTCTCTGTGTGTTCGGGAGCCTTTTGAGCTGCAATGAAAACAGGTAAAATCCCCCAACAGTGACATCTGCTGGCAAATTGTTATGTCATATACTGTATGGGATTTGTGGACTGTTACATCACAGTCCACAGGAAAATCAGAGCACTTGTTTGAGCCAGAAAACCCCCAGACCACAGAAAATCTACTGAATGTTAAAAGTTCAGGTTTTTTTGGGTGCAATGGAGCTCAGAAAACCTAAAAGAATAAATTACAAAAAGGTTTTTTTTAATGTCACGATCCCTTTAAGTTTGTGTCGGCTTTATATTGAACCAATTAAAAGCATTAACAACAGCTTGTGGCAAAACAATAACTACATTGGATCCTTTAAAATTAAACTCAGCTTCCACGTCCTGAAAAGCAGTGTTGTTTTTGTCGACTAAAACTAAGACGAAAAATGTTCGTCGACTACCTTTTTTCACTGACGAAAACTAAATGGAAACTAAATTAAAACTAAGCTATGATGACTAAAACTAAAAAGGAAGGGACTAGTCGGGACAAGATCGGCTATTTTCAGCAAGTGTAAAATCAGTCATTATACGACGGCATCAAGGCCTGACAAAAGACATTTTAGTCGACTAAATCAACTGCAGATACACTAAAACATTCCAGGTGACCAAAATGTAACTCAAACTAAATGAAAACTGTTCAAGAGACTATGACTAAAACTAAAATCAAAATGTGCTGCCAAAAACAACACTGCTGAAAAGTAATAAGTAAGAACGGTTTTGGACATACAAGGTTTCCATTGAAACGACGACGACGCTCGTGTTTCCCCAGATCGTGCGTATACGGTACGCGCCGAGGGCTGTTCTAATGTGGATAAGGCTTTGTTTATGCCCTACAGGCACGTCACAAAGCAAACACGGATAATTAGGTGAGTGCTGACGATAGCAGGCAGCAAGAGAGAGAGTGTGCCACTTGTTAATTAAATGTGTCTAATTGGGTGTCATTTCTCCTGTCCTATATATATATATATATATCTCCTCTTAAACCCTTCCAGTTGATTTTGACAGCACATTTAATTTTAGTTTTCATTTAGTTTTTAGTCTCATTTTAGTCACACCTGGAAAGTTCAGCAGCCTCTGAGTCAGTGTTGATTTCGTTGACTAATACTATGACGAAAAATGTTCGTCGATTACCTTTTTTCACTGGCGAAAACTGAATAAAAACTATAGGACTAGGATAAAACGAGGACTAAAACTAAGAATAAATATATTGAAAATTTCGTCAACAGTAAGTCATTTTACAATTGGTGCTGAAAATAGATGATCTACAAGCTGCGACGCATTGTGAGCTTGTAGATCGGTTAGTTTCAGCAACTGTTAAAACATTACGACGGCATCGACGGCCCGCCAGAATACATTTTAGTCTTTAGACTAAAATCTTATGATATTTAGTCGACTACAACTAGAGTAACACTAAGACATTCCAGGTGACTAAAATGTGACTAAAACTAAAATCAAAGATTCCTGCCAAAAACAACACTGCTCTGAGTATATAATGCCCCTTCCTTCCCTGGGTGTGGGGAACGTAGACTCTGCATCGCCTCGATGGTGCATGGCGTCTGTATTAATGGGACCGAAGCAGCACCATCAGTCATGCTAACGATAATTAAATGGCCTCGACATCAGGCCGTCATTATGGTAGATTGGCGCACCCGCCCGCCCGCTCATTCAAAATGGCCACTGACACGCTGACACCAGCCGTCTGTTTTGCTGATGATTTGAGTGGAGCGGGGATGGCACTGGGGTGGGGGTGGGGTGGGATGGGGAGTCACTGCCTTTCTGCTGCCCGGACGCCAGTCCTCTCCTCGCCTTTCTTTTGTTTTCCTTTTCATTTAACCAATGTCCGAAGTTTTTCTTTCTTTCTTTCTTTCTCTTTCTTTCTTTCTTTCAATTCAATTGAGCTACAGTACCTAGAATGTGACACCCAACACCTTTTTCCAAAAACAAACAAAAACTAAAACCCAGTGGAAGCACAAAGTTATCATTGGTTGTGACAGCAATTCAAGCACATACTGTAGAGTGTAGATGGTCCAATTTTATATTTTCCTAGAAGACATTTTACAATAAGGTTGCATGCTGGAAAATAGCACATCAACTATTTTCAGCAAGCGTGAAGTCAGCCATTATACGACATCAAGGCCCGTCAAAATATACTGTTCCTTTTTCCTGGAATTGTTTTTCATTCATTAAAAACAATTACATTTTTCCAGAAAGAGATGGTCTCTCGCATTATATTGATCCATTTAATTTTTTTCCTTCTCAGTCAACCATGGCTTTCTTCTGTCTCTCTTTTCTGCTTTTGTTCATTTCATTCATCCCCCCCCCCCCCCTTCCCCATCGTCCTTCTATATACCTCCCCATTCTGCCACTGGGCGTCCGTTTAAACTGCTCCCTCTATTCCCATGTTCATTTACCTTTGTCACAAAGTGTGACAAAGGGACCTCGGGGCTCAGCCTCTCTCTCTCCTTCACTCGCTCGCTCTCAACCTTTCACTCTCACCCTCTCTCGGCCCCGGCCTGTCAGCCAACCCCCCCCCCCCCCCCCCCCCCCCCCGCTCACTGTTTGATTAATTGGATCTGTTAGATGAATAGACAAGCCATGTTTTAATCAAGTCCATATCTTCTCGACAGTGTCGTCCCCCCCCCCGTGCACCTCCATCTTCACCTGCCCTGCCTGTCACCTCTCCGATCCCCCCGGAGCACAACTGGAACTCACTGGCACTGCTTTGGTTGCCAGGTTGTGCGAGGGGAAAGAAAAGAAACAAAGAAACAAAACAAAAAAGCAGTAAATGAGTGTTACTATCTTAAAGCAAAGAGAATGCACAAATTGCATATATAAATGAAGTTACTTCCAGAAGCGTAAGGTTAAATAGTAAAGAATACAAGAAAGAATTGTTTAATCCATGGGCGGGAACCCCTTTTAGTGTTTTAAGCATTATGTTATACTTTAGCTATTGAAAAATAGCAGATCTACAAGCTCATAGCTCATGAACTTGTAGGTCTGCTATTTTTTTTAAATCGTGAAAATGTGGCTCAAATCTTTCATTATATATTCTTTCAGAGCGAACGTTTTTAACTCAAATCTTTGCTTCTGGGGGGTCCCTGGAAGAACATATTTTCAGATGGGGGTCGGTGGCCAAATTAATAATTTTGGGGGTCCTTGACATGAAATATTGAGCACCACTGATATAGAAACAGTAGGTATTTCAGAAAACTGCCAGGATTTAGAAGACTTTTTTTTTTTTAATTTCGACATCAGGCCTAAATGGGTTAAAGCCCAGTAGGAATAGAAACTAAACTCATTTAATAAGGAGCTGCTGAGTATAAAGTCTAAAAACCCAAAGCTTTTCTGGAAGATGCTTAGAAATAAGGAGCAATGTCCAATCTCACCAGAAGAGCTCTATGAAGAGTCTTTCTGACTGGGATGTGCAAATGAGTCAGATACCAGAGGTTGATTTTGAAACACTCACCCATGACGACAGTGCTCTAAATGATAGATTTACAGATCAGGTAATTAACAAGGTTATTTCAAAATATACTGTTCCTTTTTCCTGGAATTGTTTTTCATTCATTAAAAACAATTACATTTTTCCAGAAAGAGATGGTCTCTCGCATTATATTGATCCATTTAATTTTTTTCCTTCTCAGTCAACCATGGCTTTCTTCTGTCTCTCTTTTCTGCTTTTGTTCATTTCATTCATCCCCCCCCCCCCCCTTCCCCATCGTCCTTCTATATACCTCCCCATTCTGTCACTGGGCGTCCGTTTAAACTGCTCCCTCTATTCCCATGTTCATTTACCTTTGTCACAAAGTGTGACAAAGGGACCTCGGGGCTCAGCCTCTCTCTCTCCTTCACTCGCTCGCTCTCAACCTTTCACTCTCACCCTCTCTCGGCCCCGGCCTGTCAGCCAACCCCCCCCCCCCCCCCCCCCCCCCGCTCACTGTTTGATTAATTGGATCTGTTAGATGAATAGACAAGCCATGTTTTAATCAAGTCCATATCTTCTCGACAGTGTCGTCGTCCCCCCCGTGCACCTCCATCTTCACCTGCCCTGCCTGTCACCTCTCCGATCCCCCCGGAGCACAACTGGAACTCACTGGCACTGCTTTGGTTGCCAGGTTGTGCGAGGGGAAAGAAAAGAAACAAAGAAACAAAACAAAAAAGCAGTAAATGAGTGTTACTATCTTAAAGCAAAGAGAATGCACAAATTGCATATATAAATGAAGTTACTTCCAGAAGCGTAAGGTTAAATAGTAAAGAATACAAGAAAGAATTGTTTAATCCATGGGCGGGAACCCCTTTTAGTGTTTTAAGCATTATGTTATACTTTAGCTATTGAAAAATAGCAGATCTACAAGCTCATAGCTCATGAACTTGTAGGTCTGCTATTTTTTTTAAATCGTGAAAATGTGGCTCAAATCTTTCATTATATATTCTTTCAGAGCGAACGTTTTTAACTCAAATCTTTGCTTCTGGGGGGTCCCTGGAAGAACATATTTTCAGATGGGGGTCGGTGGCCAAATTAATAATTTTGGGGGTCCTTGACATGAAATATTGAGCACCACTGATATAGAAACAGTAGGTATTTCAGAAAACTGCCAGGATTTAGAAGACTTTTTTTTTTTTAATTTCGACATCAGGCCTAAATGGGTTAAAGCCCAGTAGGAATAGAAACTAAACTCATTTAATAAGGAGCTGCTGAGTATAAAGTCTAAAAACCCAAAGCTTTTCTGGAAGATGCTTAGAAATAAGGAGCAATGTCCAATCTCACCAGAAGAGCTCTATGAAGAGTCTTTCTGACTGGGATGTGCAAATGAGTCAGATACCAGAGGTTGATTTTGAAACACTCACCCATGACGACAGTGCTCTAAATGATAGATTTACAGATCAGGTAATTAACAAGGTTATTTCAAAATAAAAATCTGGCAAGGCAGCAGGCATTGATCAAGTCTAAATTAAATACATCAAAAGTAGGCCTATAGCAAGCATTTTCATGCCACTATATACAGCCCTGTTTAATAAGATCCTTGATTTCCGGTATCTTCCCTGAAGACACTTGGCATGATCGTACCACTTTTTAAGAAAGGCAATACTGCCGACTGATAGAGGGATTATGCTTCTGAGTTGCATGGGTAAATTGTTCACAAATGTACTAAATGCAAAGCTGTGAAATTTCTGTGAAGACAATTCTATCTTGAGGGAAACCCAGGCAGGCCTTAGAAAAAAAACTACTCCACCAGTGACCATATTTTTCTCTTGAAGCACATTGTTGAATTATTTTGCTTGAATTATTCTGTTCCTTTATAGATTACAGCAAGGCTGGAGGGATGCCCTTTGGTATAAACTACTGTATCTAAAGTAGGCATCAAGACAAGGGTACATTTATGGATATAGTAACGAATAATATGTATAAAAATGTTAAATCGTGTGTTTTTGTTAATGGCTTGAAATCTTTCTTTGTAAGTTTAGCTGGAGTAAGACAGTGATAAAGAAAATATGTCACCATTATTGTTATCATTATTTATCAACAACCTGGAGGATTACCTTATTCACAATGGCTGTCAGTCTATTAATTTTGACGACCCACTTTTGGTATTATTATACGCGGATGACACAATTGTTATGTTAAATACAAAGGAGGGATTGCAGAAGGTATATCTCTTACATTTGGTTGGCCCAAAAATGTAATAACATTGACTGGTAGAAGCGAACTGTCGTTGAAAGACCAGTTTTTGCAAAAGTGTCAAAGTTAACTCAATAGTGTCATGTGACATCTATCTTGAATACAAACAAGAGTTCAAACTAGAAAAATACCTTTTATGTGAAAACCATAAGTATAGACAGGCTATTTGCAACTTTAGGCTAAACAACAGAAGAATTCCAAAGGTCATTGATAGATATAAAGGACTGGAAAGAAGTCAGAGGATTTGTAACTTATGTAATGAAGGCAAAATACAGTGCCCATAATTGCCCGTTAACTCCTCTCTTCACGTAGTGCGATATGGAAATTCTTGGCCGGTATCGATACCGATATCGATACCGATATATGTTTATTTAGTTTTTGTTGTTTTTATTTCCCCCTTTTGTGCCAGGGAAACAAATACATCTCAATATACAAGGAATAAATGTTCAGAATGTACAGCTTGGTATAGACTGCAGATAACCATATAGCCAACGCAAAATGTATGCTTATCAACAACAGCTAAATATCGGCTGCCGCCATTGGTTAATGTCAGTTTCATTTGCCGATCTTTATAGGCCACAGCCTAGGAGCACTTTAAACCAACTATACACAAGCAACTACACTTAGGAAAGAAGCAGCAACAAACGCAACAATAACAGGGAACTTTCCAGAAACAAAAAACAAAGTTGCTTATAAATAAGCGGACATGGGAACAACACTATACTGTTCGCTGGGGGAAGAACGATGAGATATGGGTGGAGAGAGAGGTGAGGTGAGGTGAGACGCTCATGGTTACATTTATGAGAGAGCAGAAGGACGAGCAGGAGAGACTAATAGGAGAATAGGATGGGGGGGGGGGGGGGGGGGGGGGGGAGGGGGGTATAGCTGCGGTCAACAACAGTGAGTATGGGTGCACCAATGAAACGGTCAGTTCTCATTACAGCGGCCGCTCTGAGATGACAGGACACGTGCGTGTGTGCGTGTGTGCGTGCGTGCGCACAACATCCATTTCTCCCAGTCTCTCTCTCTCTCCCTCCACCAGAATATCTCTGAGATCTCTCTCGTCTCTTTTTCCATGTTGTTTTGGCCTCTCTCCGAGCACACAAACAAATATTACTACTTTACATTCTGCATTGGAAAGAGTTTACCTGACCTTACAGCTAATGGTGTCTACAGTATATGGCGATGCACTTGTTAAAAGAAGTACAGCACTAATGGAGTTGATGGCACTTAAAGTGCACTTGACGGAACAGTGTCGTCTTCTTTAATGAAGCAATTTGAGAGTGCGGACTAGCCGATACCAGAGCCATCTAATTAAAGAGTTACCGTATTGAGGGTGCAGAAACCGAGCGCTGTTCATTCAACCTGAACTGAGACAAGCTGGAGTTGGAAATACACTGTTTTCAACGAGGGCGGCACAAATGAGAGCTATTTTTGGGCAACATGACAACTGTTTTAAAGAATTGCACAGTAACAACTAAAGTCTCTGTAATGTTTATGTTGTACGATTACTACAAAACAATCTAAAATAAAGGGATTTAAGATCATTAAAGCTCTTTCTCCTATTATAGCTACAGCTTGGGCTCTATCCTAGGGCCTATCCTATTTTTGCTATATATGCTGCATGCCCCTAGGAGGCATTATTAAGAAACATAATGTCTCTTTTCATTTCTATGCTGACGATGTACAGCTTTATCTGCCTTTAAATACAAATAATCTGCTCACGGACCCCTTTCAGCCACTCCTCAATTGTCTCTCCGACATTAAAAGTTGGATGCACTTTTATTAGGGCTGCCATCCAAATTTGGGGTGCTAGATCCTACTTAATAAGCTTCTCTGTGTAGCTAGAAAATGCATTTTGTTTAATTGGATTCACAAAAAACCTCCATCAGTGACTCAGTGGTATAGAGAAATCTACAGAGTACTTCCAATGGAAAGGCTCAGTGCCAAATTAAAAGAGAGAAAATAACTTTATGAATATATGGCTGCCGCTGATAGATTACTTGCCCAGAGATCTATCTACTGTGATATATAAAGGAAGTGATTCATTGGATTGGAGAGCCCCAGCTGTACTCTTGCAATTTGCCCTCTGATGTGCCCATGTGTGTTGTGTATGTATATATTTGTATTTATATTTTTCCCCTAATGAATAACTGTCAGCCCCTTCCCTTGCCAACTTAGGACCCCTCAGATAATTGAGTTACAAAATGGTGGTATAAAAAAAGAAAAAGAAAAGTGGTGAAGTGGTCCTTGAACCCTTTTATCTCTAAACCTACAGTACTCTATAACCCTATGGAGTAATCCTTTGAAAGGCGCGAGGGCCAGTTTCCCCACGTACAGTACATACTAGAGATGTCCCGATACTGTAGGGGAAAAGTATCGGATCGGCCTTTATTTGGTCATATCGGGTCATATCGGTATCGGTGGATATGCCATGTCTAACCACCGATCCGACACAGAGGTAAGCGGTTGACACAATGGAAGGTAAATCAAATGTTGGTGGGCATGTGGACTGTGGAGTTTGCTTTGGAGTTGCCCAAACTGCAAGTACACATTTGAGTGAGGAGTCGTCTGTTATAAACACAACACGAGATATATAGCTAAGATAGCTATAAACACCATTCCTGGTCGGTGGACCTCAAAATAAGATTTTTTTTTTTTTTGTATTATTATAAATAATATTATCTGGTATCGGTATTCGGTAACGATCGGACATCCCTATGGTATACACAGCCAAACAGCATGGTGTTCATTCCACTCTCTGAATGTGAGAATTCAAGTGAACTAACTAGTCTGAATGCTGCTGTGCACATCTACTGATTGGTTCATCTGTCCTACCAGCTGTCAGGCTGCGTTCTGTCGTTCCCTGGGTGTTTGGACTGCAGGGTAGCTGCCAGTGTGTGTGTGTGTGTGTGTGTGTGTGTGTGGCACTTGTCCTGCAGTCGTGTGTGACTGAGAGGCCAGCATTGATCCCTATAGGCCAGTGGTGATTGGTGTGCCCTGAGGATACTGAAAATGTGGCACCCCGAAACAATTGGCAAAACAATAACATTTGAATAACTAGAGTGATGCCCCTGTTGGGCACTGCATGGCCTACTAGAGTGATGCCCCCGTTGGGCACTGCATGGCCCCGTTGGGCACTGCATGGCCTACTAGAGTGATGCCCCCGTTGGGCACTGCATGGCCCCGTTGGGCACTGCATGGCCTACTAGAGTGGTGCCCCCGTTGGGCACTGCATGGCCCCGTTGGGCACTGCATGGCCTACTAGAGTGATGCCCCCGTTGGGCACTGCATGGCCCTGTTGGGCACTGCATGGCCTACTAGAGTGATGCCCCCGTTGGGCACTGCATGGCCTACTAGAGTGATGCCCCCGTTGGGCACTGCATGGCCCCGTTGGGCACTGCATAGCCTACTAGAGTGATGCCCCTGTTGGGCACTGCATGGCCTACTAGAGTGGTGCCCCCGTTGGGCACTGCATGGCCTACTAGAGTGGTGCCCCCGTTGGGCACTGCATGGCCTACTAGAGTGGTGCCCCTGTTGGGCACTGCATGGCCTACTAGAGTGATGCCCCCGTTGGGCACTGCATGGCCTACTAGAGTGGTGCCCCTGTTGGGCACTGCATGGCCTACTAGAGTGGTGCCCCCGTTGGGCACTGCATGGCCTACTAGAGTGGTGCCCCCGTTGGGCACTGCATGGCCTACTAGAGTGGTGCCCCACTCTCTAAATGCATGTCCACCCAGTTATTGTGTCCGTGTCTCTTTTAATGCCCAAATATGGAGTTCTTTGTCAGGCACGCCCAAATATGGAGTCTATGCAGATGTCAGAACAACATTGTGATGTCAGAACAGACCAGCTCAAGATCTAGGGGTGATCAGATGTGAGCAATTGGCTAATTTGGGCCCTGTCCAGAGTCTGGGGCAGAGGCCTTTGGTGGCGGTTCTGGCCTTTTGTGGCGGTTCTGTGGGTCCGAACGAATCAATGCCGGGCACTGCACATCCCTGTGGTGGTGTGGAACGCGTGTGTCGAATTTGGAGTCGGTGGGGCGAACGGTTCTCGAGTTACGTGGATTACAGACGTACGTAAACACGTATACGTACACACAAGAGACAGGTGCATTTATAGAGAGATAGATACATTACATTAGTATTTTATGATAATAAAAATGTATGTAAAAAATCACACCCGTGTGAAGTGAGGGGCACTACTATATTAAAGTCTAACTCATGTTGATTAGGTGATGTAATGGTGATGTAAAACAAACGGTGCCAACACAAACATTAAACGCCATTAACAATAAAGAGACAATATGACGTAATGAGGCACATTATGAGGTACATTTTCCCTTCATTGTCGTTTACAAAACAATCATTGAACGAAAGACAAACATTAAACCTGTGTATAGGAGGGGCTGGTGCCCCTCAAAAATTAATGTCACATCATTGTAATATATATATCGATAGACAGGAACTTTGTCATCGCCAGAAGAGGATGAGAACCGCTGCCTTACAGTTCTGTTTGGCCGAGAGCACATGGTGTCACCCACGGGGGGTGCAGCATGGATGGTTGGATTATCCCATCGTGTTGACATTTCCATTGACATGATCAGACATCAGAGGTCTTGTTTTGCCCTCCCTCATGACACCGCTGCTCTTCAGCCCCGACCGACCATGTTTGTCTTCTCAGCCAAACCCCGCCGGCCGCCATTGGTCCTGTCCTGACCCGTAATCAATACCCAACGAATTAAGCTGGGCAAAACAAGAGCCGTCAATGAATTAGGGCCATTATAGACGTGGCCGGTGGTGGTCTAATTATTATTATTATGGCTATTATAAGACTACTCAGTGCATTCCATTCCCTCAGTTTAGTGCAACAGTCTGAACATAATAAATTCAGAGAAAAGTCTTTCAGGAAAAGGAACAACAACATGATGCAGAATCTAAAAATGTCCAAGTATGAGTTGGTTTTACTCCCACAATGTCAACAGCAGTGTTGACTCACACCTGCAAAGTGAAGTGCAGGTGCACAGCCAGCCAGAGGTTTATTTGTACTCTCTGCAAAGACACGGCGTGTCTCCTGGGGAAAAACAGACAACGGAGCTATACACCAGTGTTCAGGAGTGTGAGAACATTTTCAGAGCTATTGGATCGTGTTTGATTTGCATAATAATAGCCCTCTATTAAAGTAGATCATTTATTTATTTGATTTGTATGACTTCTCAGTCAAAACAAAACGCTCTCTCTCTCTCTCTCTCTCTCTGTGTCTCTCTCTCTCTCTCTCTCTCTCTCTCTCTCTCTCTCTCTCTCGTGTTTTGTTTGCATAATAATAGCCCTCCATTATAGAAGTAGATCATTTATTTATTTGATTTGTATGACTTCTCAGTCAAAACAAAACGCGCTCTCTCTCTCTCTCTCTCTCTCTCTCATTCTCTCACACTCCTCTGCACTCTCTTCCCCTGTTGTCATCTCTGCCGAAAACACCAAACACGCTATTATAAACGCTGGCATGTCGAGGCGATGCCACCCCTGAAGCTGACGTGTTCCTCCCATTTCTCCCCAGAGCGCCTTCATTATTCAGCCAAATATAGCCCAGCTAGGGGACTGACATCCAGATGCACACTTTGGCTTGCCCTCCTCCCTCCCTCTCTCTCCTTCTCTGTTGCTTTCCTTTGTGGCCGCATGTGGCTTTTTTGAGCCACCTATCAGCATAAGTCTTGAATACCCCCCCCCCCCCCCCCCCCCCGTCATTCCCTCCAACAGGGGAGGAAACGGTGGAAAGCAAAGAAAACATCTGAGGAAAATGGTCAGGGTGGCAGGCCCGGCACCACGGGGGGTGAAACAGGGTGCATTGCCCCCTCCCAACAGTGTCTTCTTTTATTTCATTATTAAAATATGACTAAAAAAAACTAAATTAAGTTTTATTCCAAAGACTGACTACAAACGGACACAAATTTGCTGCCAAAATCAACACTATAGCCTGCAGCCATGTTATTGATGTGTGTTTGTGAGAACATCTTTGTCGGTCACGTTGCCATTGATCCCTATATCATTCACTACTTTCACTGTTGTTCCTCCTCCTCTCTCTCTCTCTCTCTCTCTCTCTCTCTCTAATTTTGTCAAATTTTCTCTCTCCCTCTGACACACCTGCACGCACACACACGCACACACACACACACACACACGCATGCGCACTGCCATCCAGTTAATTGCCGTGGGCCGGGGCACAGTATGCAATCTGTCTCTATCTAAACACTATAAGTATACTACTAGAGATGCTGAATAAAATGTGTCTAAATGATTTAAAAGTTCCCTCATAATTCACGACATACGCGCGTGCGCACACGCTCGCTCTCTCTCTCTCTCTCTCTCTCTCTCTCTCACACACGCATGCTATGGTGTATTGATGAAGTTTAATGATAAACACATCATATCTCCATTACTGTAAACACACATTCCTTGATGTCTGTGTGTGTCTTAGCGAATCAAAGATGTCATGCAGTGCCAAAGCCCTCCTTGCTTTCTTGTCCCAGAGGGGGGTCTGCATAGAGTCTAAACTAACATCACAACCATCACAACAGTGTCCCTATGGGGGATTATAGCTATATAGCTAATTATGCAGCAGTGCACAGCTTTAATTGTCTCTTACATTAAACACGCGGCGTGGTTTGTTTGCAAATCTCACGATCATCAATCACAGGTTAAAATCTACCCTACAATAAATGTGTTTTTTCTTATTATTTCCCTCTCTGCCGTCTGTTCAAGCTAGCACACGGAAAGACAAAGTGCGTCCAAGCAGAAGTTGTCAAACACACACCATTTCTCATCAGTGTGGGTAATCTATTAGCTAATTAGCATCGATAAAAGCCCCAACGCTCCTGGAGTCGGTGATTACAGTGCTGCTGTGTGCGCTGATGAAATGTATCGTTCCGCTGAGAAGACGCATTTCACTACACACACAGTGGTGGAAAGTAACTAAGTACATTTACTCAAGTACCGTAATTAAGTACAATGTTGAGGTATGTACTTTACTTGAGCATTTACAATTTCCAAAACTTTTCCTTGTACTCCACTATACATCTCAGAGACAAATATTAGTGGAGTACTTTTATTCCACTACAATTATTTGAACTTTAGTTACTAGTTACTTTGTAGCTTTTGATTATTCTTATTACAAAAAATACATTCACCACTTCATTTCAGGCATTTGAAAATAGCCGATCTGCAAGCATTTGAGTACCGTTTCCACCACTGACCTAACAGTCTATATATACACACCCACAGACTATAAGTCTATTATTCCATGGACGTGTGGAGTTGATACAGTGTACGGATCTCATGAAACGATTCATTGTCTTGCCTTGTGCATCTACTACACATACCTCAATGTTCATTTAATTCTGAGAGTGCAATTTACAATTTAGGCATTTAGCAGACGCTCTTAATCCAGAGCGATTTACGGTAAGCAAGAACAAAAAGCATGGTAATACATACAGTACATCATATACATAAAAACGTCATCATGAATCATAGGCTAAGAACCTAACAGTGGAATATATATTTAATGAAACTATGCATACATAGTATACTATATAGTGCTATGGCTACATAAAATGCTATCTAAGTTGGCGGCGGTGGCTCAGGGGTAGAGTGGCTGGATGGTAACCGCAAGGATGCCTGTTCGAACCCGGGCTCCCCCAGAGTTAGTGTTGAAGTGTCCTTGAGCAAGACATTGAACCCCAAATTGCTCCCGATATGCTGGCTAGTGCCGCCATCGGTGTATGAATGTGTGTGTGAATGGGTGAATTGATGCACAATCTATGTAAAGCGCCTGGGATAAAGGCGCTATATAAATGCACCATTTACCATTTTAAGTTACATAAGTTGAGGCTAGCTCATATAGTTAAAGATTTCGCTGTACTGTACATACACTGCATAATCAAGGCTGTACTTATAGCATGGTTCATGCTGTCAACACTTCAACACCGCACAAGACTGCATGTACTTGTGGTCATGTTAAAACGGTCCAGGGAAAATAATGTGTCTGGCAAACGTTACAATTTACAGAATCTCTCCCACCAGGCGATGACATATTTACTTTATTTTTGCCAGCTATACGTATATATTTGTACGCCCCCTCCCCCTTTACACCATATATGAAGCGGTTTAGTCGAAGATCACCTTTTAACTTTCAGGGCTTTAAATTAATATATCCATTCTACCGAGGCTGCCAGGATTGTTTTTTATTACCATTGGAGCATACGCCAAAGTATTTGCGGCTTTGATCCATGAAAATCCACCTGAAAATAGTCCAATGGCTTGTTGTCAAAAAATATGCGACCATCGCGACCCGGAACAACGACAGGCAGCGAGGGCTGCTGGAGTGCTACCGTTCAACTTGCATTGAACTCATGTTCCCAGAAGCCCTTGCAGCACAGAGCATGGGTCGATTTCCGGTTTCGTCATCATAACGCACCGGCCTCGTCACCCCCAAAAATATCAATTATCACACACCCCACGAAGCCTTGTTTTGTTTTTTGTCACATTCAAGGTCACATAATGCAACGGTATATTTTTGTAACATATGTCTTCTTACCTGAACGAGATTAATCACATGCGTAGATATTCAGAAACAGGATGGCCATTGGGAGAAGAGAAGAGAAGAGAAGAGAAGAGAAGAGAAGAGAAGAGAAGAGAAGAGAAGAGAAGAGAAGAGAAGAGAAGAGAAGAGAAGAGAAGAGAAGAGAAGAGAAGAGAAGAGAAGAGAAGAGAAGAGAAGAGAAGAGAAGAGAAGAGAAGAGAAGAGGATTAGTTTCAAAGTCAAACTACTTATGAAATCAGTATACAATCATAATCATCCGTAATCATAAATGTGAGCCTCCGTTGGCAAAGCAGCTTAAAGGAAGGTCCCTGGAGGGGGGAGAGGACACCTACTGTAGCTGTCACCCCCACGCAGATGAGCCCATTAGAAGAGGTCAGGACACAGATGCAGAGTCAAAGGCCTCATGCAGTCAAGCTCAATCATGTGCCTTGTATCTCAAACTCTTCTGCAGTGGTGGATAAAAGTACTCAAAATAATGTTCTACTTAAGTACAAGTATAAATACTGCAATGTATACGGTGACTGTACTACTGTACAAGTACAGGAGAAGTCGCTTTTTCAAAATGTAATCAAGTAAAGTATCAGCATCAAAATGCACTTAGAGTACCAAAAGTAAAAGTACTCATTGTGCAGAATGTCCCATTTCAACTTTTCAAATGTATAAAATATAAAATATATTTTGAAAATAGCAGATCTACAAGCTCACAATGCAACGCATTGTCATAGTCATATTCTCTTGAATAGTTTTGATTTAGTTTCAGTCACATTTTAGTCACCTGGAATGTCTTCGTGTTAGTCTAGATTTAGTCGACTAAATATCACAAGATTTTAGTCGACTAAATCTACAGTTGATTTAGTCGACTAAAATGTATTTTGGCGGGCCTTGATGTGATTGTGATCTACAAGCTCACAACGCGGCATGCATTGTCAGCTTGTAGATCTGCTATTTTCAGCATGCAACCAAGTGTAAAATGACTTATACAGGATCTCTTGTCCACTATAGTCACTTCCTATTTAGTCTAGTTTTTATTTGTTGATGAAATTTTAGTCATCATACCTTAGTTATAATTAAGTTTTTGTCGGTGAAAAAAGGTATAGTCGACGAACATTTTGTATTAGTTGACAAAATCAACACTGACACAGAGAGACTAGTCAAGGAAACAAAGCAAAGGAAATCTGCCCTACAGTGAGCAATGGAGGCAAGCTGTTTGACACTGAGCTTGTAGATATGGCTTTTCTTTTGCGGCGTAAAAAATCCTAGGTAATCCTAGGATTTATGGTACATTTCTTAGTTTTGAGTTTTGCTTTTGGCAATGTAATCGTTTCCCCCGTGCATTTGAATTAATTTAATCCGGTGCAATAACATTGCAGTTCACCGTATATAAGTCTATATCAGTTTCATTACGTCTGTGATATTTTTGTGTGCGTTTGTTTACGCTATACTTCTTGATTCTCCAACCCTCATTAGCAACATTATCTCTTGTCACACGCTACATGCTCAGTGGCCTTGTGGTTAGAGTGTCCGCCCTGAGACTGGGAGGTCGGGGTTTGATCCCCAGCTGGGTCATACCAAAGACTCTAAAAATGCCTCCCTGCTTGACACTCGGCATCAAGGGATGGATTGGAGGCATATTAGCGTCATGTCCAGGGGGTGTACTTGTACCTCAAGCTGCCTCACGCTACAAAAACAGGAGATAGGCTCCTGCCCTATAGAGCACCGAAGTCCTGACGTCACTGTCAGTAGAGGGCGTCAGTCCCCAGGTTCATGTACTTTTTATTTGCATTGTAATCTCCATAGGGGGATTTTAGATCGCCTCATATAAGAACTGTTTTTGAAAAATAAACCGATCACCCCAGCCTTTTCACTCATATGAATATGAAGCATCGACTGAAGGTGGAAATGTACAAATATACCCAAAGAGTAACAAAATAAGCGTTATAAAGGAGTCAAACAACCCAGAGACTACATTTCCGGCTAGGCGGGGTTGCTGCATCTGCCCGTCGCACAACAGAAACTGAATGTTATTACGTTTATTTTTATTTTATTGATATTTAATGTTTCGTGGTTAGTACGAGTCGAGTCACCACCAGCTGAGCTTACGTCAACAAGGAATCTCAGGAACGCAATGTGTTGACAGCTGGGCGTGACGTATATTAGCAGCGACATTGCCTTCATATGTAGTTTCAAGGCTTTTGCGGCCACATTAATTCCATTTTCTCCAGATACTGGCTGTATCAAATATGGATGGACATCATTAACGACGCACAGCCACTCCCCTGACAGAAAGGCCGGTTTATTTTTCAAACACAGTTCTTATATGAAGCGACTTAAAATCGCCCTATGGGGATTACAATGCAAATAAAAAATACATGAACCTGTGTATTGACGCCCTCTACTGAAAGTGACGTCAGACTTCGGTGCTCTATGGGCCTCATGGCTCGGCAAGGCTACTTACATGCTACATGCCTCGTACATCTATAATTCACATTTGTCTTCGATGTATGTCCCCAGCAGACACCATATAGATTGTGTTGCTGCGATCCATTCAGATTAGAGAATAGGAGGACCCGTGATTATCCATGACTCCGCCATGTATCGATCGGTCCTATTGATCACCACTTCCTCCCAGCTGTGCCCGGACTACTAGTGTCCCTTCCTGGATTGCGAGCCCCCCCCACCACCCACAGTGATTATAGCCCCCTGCTGCAATTTGGGGGGTGCACCCACCACCACCCGTTGGCTGGCCCTAAATGGATTGACCTGCCCCTGAATCTGCCTTGGAGATCGATCGGGTGGTAAGTGCCGTGTAAGTGTAAGTGCAGTGTAGTGCCGAAATAATTTCGGCACTACAGAGGTAAAATAGGAGTATGAATCGGCCCTTACACTGCTGGAGAAGACCTCCGCACAGGGACTGGGCCCAAGCACTTGATCTGTGCTATGGCTGCTTGATCGACCTCAGGGCTTATATAATCAGCTTTATTGTCACATCACAGGTTAATATAGGCGTGGAAAAAGTGAGTGAAATTAAGTTTTTTGTGCAAGCTCCGTCCGTCGTTGCCATGGCCAGTGGGGTGCATGGAATTATACTGTAATAAAGCTAATATGTATCTTAACGTAAGCACTGACTGTACTCCATAATGTCCCTCAGTTCGTACAGTGCGTCCATTAGCCTGAGCTAACGTGTTAGGTTTCTGGTCTAGAGGGGCGGGTCGCGGCTCAGATTTGCGCACGCCCTGATTGGATCTCATCGATCGGTCCGTCACCCCCGGCCCCTCCTCTCCCCCCTAGTGCAGCGCTACGTCACATAATTTGGAGCGACGCCCACCCGGAAGGGTTGACTCCCACTTTTAGACCAGAGCGGCCAATGCGTTCCTCCAGGCTTTCAATTTTTGCACCAACAAAAATGAAAGCCTGGTACCGAGGCTATGCGTCCATTGCTATACGAGTGAGCCCAGGGAAACTGCAGCCACAAGAATCTAACGCTTATTGACTTTGACATGGCAATAGCCTAAAAATAGATTATATCTGTCTCCAATCCCTTTATATCCCCGTCTGGATAAAAAAATAGCAGTCTAATTTTAGCCAATGTTATTTATTATCTTTAAAGCACCGCTGTGGGTGACTTTAACAAGCTGTCGGACTGACAGACTTTAACAGATGGTCACGCTGCGCCGTCGATCGGCTGTTCAGTGAAAGCTTTCCCCACACTAGCAGAAAACAGAGAAGTACTGCAGCATGAGCCCTGAGGGACTTAACCATATGGGGTTTAACCCATTAAGACCTGAGGCAGACGGAGGAAAAGTCTTCTAAATCCCAACAGTTTTCTGAAAAGCGCATGTTCCCATCTCATTGGTGCTCAAGCCTCAACACTTTTCATGTCAAGGACCCCCAAAATGATTTGGCCGCCGACCCGAATCTCAAAATATGTTGTTCCAGGGACCCCTTGATTTTAAATAGCTAAAGTTTAAAATAACTAGACCGGTGCCCGGCTGTAGAGCACTGAGTCGGTAACGATGGAGGTTGGACATCCATGCTCCACCGGGCTGTGCGATACCCCTTGTACCCGTGTCAGAGTGGTACCTGTTCCACGCTTCTGTCTATGGGGATTTGTATCTGTCTCTCTGTGTCCCTTTATTCCTATATACTGTATGGAGTTCTGTGTCGCGCATGCCCAAATAGAAAGTGTTCAATTTATGGCGATATAGGGGTGATCAGGTCCAGATCCCGGGCTGAGGCCTTTAGTGGCGGTTCTGGAAAACCGTGGGTCAGACCGACCGACTCAACACCGGGCACTGCACTCCCTGTGGAACACATGTGTCCAATTTGAAGTCGGTGGGTTGAGCGGTTCTCGAGTTGACGTGGATGACAGACGTACATACAGCACGTACGTAACACACACAGAGACATTTAAAGATAGATAGAAGGTTAAAGCCTTTAAAAGCTAAGGCGAGACAGATGCTTAACCTTGTGAATCATTCCCTTTTTGTCGGCCAACCATCTAGCCATGCATCTCTCTCTCTCTCTCTCTCTCTCTCGGAGTATAGATACAGTATAAAGTGACGTCCATGCACCCTGTGCACTATCGTCCCCATAAATATTAACGCCACAATGGAGGCTATTTATACTGACCTCTCTTCCTCCCATCTCCTCTCTCTCTCTCTCTCCGCTATAACCTCACTCACCCCACACCATTCTGCCTCATGACTTCCAACTGCGGATGCGAGTCAGACCCTGAGTCAGAGCGGCGCAGATTGATCGCTCCTAAACGAGTGGGTTGGGTGTGTGTGTGTGCGTGCGGGTGTTTGCGTGTGTGAAAGAGAAGTGACAGGCGGGATGAAAGAGAGAGTATATGGGGCAGATTAGAAGGAAGAAGAAGATGGATAGAATGGAAGATAGATGGATTATGGCGGAGGAGGGTACATGTGCATGCGTGTGTGCGTGAGTGTGCGTGTGCGCGCATATGTTAATGTCTTAGAGTGCGCCCTAAACCAGTGGAGTTGCTGAAACAGCAATCTGATGGTGGAAGATGAAAAACACTAAAGTAGTAAATGAGTGAGTGAGTGAGTGAGTGAGTGAACGAGTCAGTCAGTCAGTGAGTGAGTCATTGAGTCAGTCAATGAGTGAGTGAGTAAGTGAGTGAGTCAGTGAGTCAGTCAGTCAATGAGTGAGTGAGTGAGTGAGTGAGTGAGTGAGTGAATGAGTCAGTCAGTCAGTGAGTGAGTCAGTGAGTCAGTCAATGAGTGAGTGAGTGAGTGAGTAAGTGAGTGAGTCAGTGAGTCAGTCAATGAGTGAGTGAGTGAGTCAGTGAGTGAGTGAGTCAGTGAGGGAGGGAGGGAGTGAGTCAGTGAGGGAGGGAGGGAGTGAGTGA
Organism: Protomyctophum parallelum; assembly: GCF_964188405.1. NCBI lineage: Eukaryota > Metazoa > Chordata > Actinopteri > Myctophiformes > Myctophidae > Protomyctophum > Protomyctophum parallelum. The sequence continues at coordinate 16,555,860 of NC_139716.1, read as the reverse complement.
GTCAGTGAGGGAGTGAGTGAGTCAGTGAGTGAGTGAGTGAGTGAGTGAGTCAGTGAGGGAGGGAGTGAGTCAGTGAGTGAGTCAGTGAGGGAGGGAGTGAGGTAGAAAGCAAGCGATGCATGGAGTGATAAATAACCAAACAATAAACGGAGCCCAAAAGTGCACTGAGCCGCAGCCAATAAGATGGGGAAGTGCAGTATACAACCGTATTCTGTGTGGGTGACACTATTATCACACAGTAACACCCAGGGAAAATGTCTATAAACTGAAAGTGTATTTTAATGGTGTATATTTTATGTGTTTGACCAGTCTGTTGGGTGCAGGCAGTGGTGGAAACTAACTATGTACATTTACTTTAGTGCTGTTCTTAAGTTACATTTTGAGGTATTGTATTTCCAATTTCCTATACTTTTACTTGCAGTCTACGGTTCAATCACAGTGGCTTCCTATATGGGCTGCTCTGCAGTACACTGTCTCCCCTCATGCCGAGTGGGGGCGCTGTCTCAATTTTAGGCGAAATACCCGGAAGACGTTTGTCTAACGCCTCTGTGACACTGATTTGTCAGCATGATTGGGGCTTGGTTTCGTTTGACTGCAATCATTAGTAGTGAATAAATTAAACTTTGCGTGTGTGCGCGTGCATGTGCGTGTGTTGGGGAGCAGGGATTGGATAAGTTAATTCCAATTCATTAACAGCAATCAGTGTGATGCAGTTGGGATTGCAATTCTCGGTCCGTTTCAGTTTATCTACGTGTATGTACTGTGTATGTCTCTCTTTGTCTCTCATGGGTCTCTGTGTCTGTCTCTGTCTCTGACAGAGGTGATAGTGTCTCTGTGTCTGTCTCTTTCTCTGACAGAGGTGATAGTGTCTCTGTGTCTGTCTCTGTCTCTGACAGAGGTGATAGTGTCTCTGTGTCTGTCTCTGTCTCTGACAGAGGTGATAGTGTCTCTGTGTCTGTCTCTGTCTCTGACAGAGGTGATAGTGTCTCTGTGTCTGTCTCTGTCTCTGACAGAGGTGATAGTGTCTCTGTGTCTGTCTCTTTCTCTGACAGAGGTGATAGTGTCTCTGTGTCTGTCTCTTTCTCTGACAGAGGTGATAGTGTCTCTGTGTCTGTCTCTTTCTCTGACAGAGGTGATAGTGTCTCTGTGTCTGTCTCTGTCTCTGTCAGAGGTGATAGTGTCTCTGTGTCTGTCTCTTTCTCTGACAGAGGTGATAGTGTCTCTGTGTCTGTCTCTGTCTCTGACAGAGGTGATAGTGTCTCTGTGTCTGTCTCTGTCTCTGACAGAGGTGATAGTGGTCTCTGTCTGTCTCTGTCTCTGACAGAGGTGATAGTGTCTCTGTGTCTGTCTCTTTCTCTGACAGAGGTGATAGTGGTCTCTGTCTGTCTCTTTCTCTGACAGAGGTGATAGTGTCTCTGTGTCTGTCTCTGTCTCTGACAGAGGTGATAGTGTCTCTGTGTCTGTCTCTGTCTCTGACAGAGGTGATAGTGGTCTCTGTCTGTCTCTTTCTCTGACAGAGGTGATAATGTCTCTGTGTCTGTCTCTGTCTCTGACAGAGGTGATAGTGTCTCTGTGTCTGTCTCTGTCTCTGACAGAGGTGATAGTGTCTCTGTGTCTGTCTCTGTCTCTGACAGAGGTGATAGTGTCTCTGTGTCTGTCTCTTTCTCTGACAGAGGTGATAGTGTCTCTGTGTCTGTCTCTGTCTCTGACAGAGGTGATAGTGTCTCTGTGTCTGTCTCTGTCTCTGACAGAGGTGATAGTGTCTCTGTGTCTGTCTCTGTCTCTGACAGAGGTGATAGTGTCTCTGTGTCTGTCTCTGTCTCTGACAGAGGTGATAGTGTCTCTGTGTCTGTCTCTGTCTCTGACAGAGGTGATAGTGTCTCTGTGTCTGTCTCTGTCTCTGACAGAGGTGATAGTGTCTCTGTGTCTGTCTCTTTCTCTGACAGAGGTGATAGTGGTCTCTGTCTGTCTCTTTCTCTGACAGAGGTGATAGTGGTCTCTGTCTGTCTCTTTCTCTGACAGAGGTGATAATGTCTCTGTGTCTGTCTCTTTCTCTGACAGAGGTGATAGTGTCTGTGTCTGTCTCTGTCTCTGACAGAGGTGATAGTGTCTCTGTGTCTGTCTCTTTCTCTGACAGAGGTGATAGTGTCTCTGTGTCTGTCTCTGTCTCTGTCAGAGGTGATAGTGTCTCTGTGTCTGTCTCTTTCTCTGACAGAGGTGATAGTGTCTCTGTGTCTGTCTCTGTCTCTGACAGAGGTGATAGTGTCTCTGTGTCTGTCTCTGTCTCTGACAGAGGTGATAGTGGTCTCTGTCTGTCTCTGTCTCTGACAGAGGTGATAGTGTCTCTGTGTCTGTCTCTTTCTCTGACAGAGGTGATAGTGGTCTCTGTCTGTCTCTTTCTCTGACAGAGGTGATAGTGTCTCTGTGTCTGTCTCTGTCTCTGACAGAGGTGATAGTGTCTCTGTGTCTGTCTCTGTCTCTGACAGAGGTGATAGTGTCTCTGTGTCTGTCTCTGTCTCTGACAGAGGTGATAGTGGTCTCTGTCTGTCTCTTTCTCTGACAGAGGTGATAATGTCTCTGTGTCTGTCTCTGTCTCTGACAGAGGTGATAGTGTCTCTGTGTCTGTCTCTGTCTCTGACAGAGGTGATAGTGTCTCTGTGTCTGTCTCTGTCTCTGACAGAGGTGATAGTGTCTCTGTGTCTGTCTCTTTCTCTGACAGAGGTGATAGTGTCTCTGTGTCTGTCTCTGTCTCTGACAGAGGTGATAGTGTCTCTGTGTCTGTCTCTGTCTCTGACAGAGGTGATAGTGTCTCTGTGTCTGTCTCTGTCTCTGACAGAGGTGATAGTGTCTCTGTGTCTGTCTCTGTCTCTGACAGAGGTGATAGTGTCTCTGTGTCTGTCTCTGTCTCTGACAGAGGTGATAGTGTCTCTGTGTCTGTCTCTGTCTCTGACAGAGGTGATAGTGGTCTCTGTCTGTCTCTGTCTCTGACAGAGGTGATAGTGTCTCTGTGTCTGTCTCTTTCTCTGACAGAGGTGATAGTGGTCTCTGTCTGTCTCTTTCTCTGACAGAGGTGATAGTGTCTCTGTGTCTGTCTCTGTCTCTGACAGAGGTGATAGTGTCTCTGTGTCTGTCTCTGTCTCTGACAGAGGTGATAGTGGTCTCTGTCTGTCTCTTTCTCTGACAGAGGTGATAATGTCTCTGTGTCTGTCTCTGTCTCTGACAGAGGTGATAGTGTCTCTGTGTCTGTCTCTGTCTCTGACAGAGGTGATAGTGTCTCTGTGTCTGTCTCTGTCTCTGACAGAGGTGATAGTGTCTCTGTGTCTGTCTCTTTCTCTGACAGAGGTGATAGTGTCTCTGTGTCTGTCTCTGTCTCTGACAGAGGTGATAGTGTCTCTGTGTCTGTCTCTGTCTCTGACAGAGGTGATAGTGTCTCTGTGTCTGTCTCTGTCTCTGACAGAGGTGATAGTGTCTCTGTGTC